>NC_051154.1:78112755-78170917 GCF_013339745.2 Dermacentor silvarum | reverse complement strand
AAATACCCGGGAAAAACCGCTTACGCCCTGAGTGTGGTTGACTCGAGAGGCAAAGAACTGGCATCCGCCACCGTCAGGGTGCGGAACTCAGAGACAGCGGAAGAAGCGGCGATCGCTCTCACCACCACCACGAGCACGAACGCGGTCGCAGTCTTCACGGACTCCCAATCCGCAGTGCGCAATTACACGAGAGGCCGAATATCGGTGGAAGCAGTCAAAATTCTGCAGAAAAGAAGCACTCCGCTCCCTTACACCTGCGTCACGTGGGTACCAGGGCACGAGGGGCTCGAGGGAAACGAAGCGGCACACGCCGCGGCCCACGACCACGTCAACCGGGCCTCTTTCGACGCCTCGCGAGACCCCCGACCGCCTGGTGACGCAACGGAAACGGAGACAATACCCCCCACGTATAAAGCCATCCTCCAACACTACCGATTGGGACGCAGGGTGTACCTGCCACCTCATCCAAAACTGACGAAAGAGGAAAGCACCGCATTCCGAAGACTGCAGAGCAATACGTACACCCATGGGATCCTCATGCATCGCATCCACCCGACACTACACACATACAACTGCCCGATCTGCGCCGTGCCAGACACTCTGGCGCATTTGCTACTAGAGTGTCCGTGGCGCCCCGAAGACGCCGTTACTAAACATACAACGTCTGAAGACGTGAACCTCCTCGCCGAGACGTGGGAGGCCAAGATCTCCACCCCGGCCCTGGACGAACAACGACGTCTTGTCGCCAGAGCCCGGGATGCTATCACGGCCAGAGGATTCCTGGAATGAGGGACCCTCCCACCTAGAGTGATCCACAGCTCAAACGCTCGGGAACACCGTCTCGAAAATTAAAGTTTATATCATCATCATCATCATGATCAGGGTCCCCTGTGAGTAATTGACCTAGATATAATACTCCTGCATGGATTCTAGAGACTGACTGACAATCATGAATTCTCGTTCTCTTGCGAGGCTATTGAACATTTCTTTTATCTTCTGCATACTAATGTTGAACACTTCTCTTACATTTACTCGGCTAAGGTCTTCAATCGTCTGTTTCAATTCGTCCCGAGCGTTGCTGAACAGGACGAATTCATCTGCAAACCTTAGGTTGCTCAGATATTAGCCGTTAATTCTCACTCATCATCCTTCCCAGTATAATAGCTTGAATAGTTATTCTAAGCATGTAGTGAATAGCATTGGAGAGATTGTGTCTCCTTTCCTGACCCCCTTTCTTGACCGACATTTTCCATACAAGATATGAGCCTATAACTTGTTAGCATTATTACAGCGCCTACTAGAACTCATCGGAGGAATAGAACTCATCTGAGGAATAGGAGTTGATGAAAGCTTAGCAGGAAGTCTATGAATTCACATGTATACACCTTTACAACGTTGATGCCAACAACTATTCTGTGGCAAATTCAATGTCCACGAATATCAAGCGATAAAGGAAATGTTTTGGCTATGACAGAAAAAAAAGAAAAGAAAAAAGAAACGTTTAGGGGCTACACTGCTCCAGTGCTGCAGAAAGTGCGGGAGGTTTCAAGAGACACGGCCTCCACTTAACTGCATGGCTCTTTTTTACGAGAAAGGAAGCAGGAATGCACGTAAATATGAGCATCAGAACAGCTTTACCACAAGCCTGGCGCATATTTAGACTCATTTGTCTAAGCGACAGACAATTATGGGTGTTCTATGAGTGAAATTTTCGAATCGAAACAAGCACGAACATTCGAGACAAACTACGTTCCAATAGCGAATCAAATACGGAATGTTTTCTCATGTCTAAACAAAGTGAAATATAAAGTTTGTTTCCTAAAAAAAAGAAATAAACATTTGACTTATTTACATTAATTTACACGTGCACCACGACAGGACGTCCGATCAACTAGCTTGTAAATGATAAAAAGTTTTCAGTTGTCTAGTGCATGATGAGAGCAATGAAACATATGGAACCAGCACGTAACTATTGATTCGCCGGTGTTAGGGCGTGATAGGGCACCGCACATTTTCCCTATAAATTAATGCAAGTGAGACAGGCCAAATGTTAAATTGATTTGCCTAAACAGATGCAACAAATGCGTATACCACCTAAAAGCGAGGCGTCCTTTTTGAATGACTAGAAGTTACTAATACGTATGGTTATCCGCCCCTGCGTTCACCCAGGAACTGCATGGTGTCTGTGTGCAACAACTGCGGAAGAATAATTCGGAATAGCCCCCACTTGCGCCGGCGACTCTCTGTGTTTTGCTACCCCTTACATTCGAGCAAAAACTAATATTCAAAGATTTCAAATAGTGAATTCGACAATTACGGAATACTATTCGGTTCGTATTAAAATTTCGAATATTCGCACACTCCTATCGAACATACATATGGAGGTGCCCATAGATTTACTTCAACAAATACCATTTCGCTAAGTCTCCCTATAGACTGGGTGATTATGTTAGTCTGTCTGGAAAATGCTAACACTCTTACTCAGATGGGGAATGACTAACTATTTGCTACTGAAACGGCTCTAAAGAAAAATGTTGAGCTATATACTGGTAGATTTAGCCACTTAATTATAGGTGACGCCTAATAAGAGAAGAGGCTTTGAACATTTCAGGAAACTACGTAAAAGCGAAATACGAATGCTGAAGCCAAGATCGGCTTCCAGAAGCTGCTGAGGCTAACTTGTCAAAAGAGAGAGAGAGCGAGAAATGTGGTGGCAAAAGCAGGGAGGTTAGCCCGAAAAGATTCCCAGTGCAGGGTAGCAAACCTGTCAAAAGAAAATTAAATTATGGGGTCTTACGTGGAAAAACCACGATCTGATTATGAGGCACGCAGTAGTGGGGGACTCCGGAATAATTTAGACCACTTGGGGTTCTTTAACGTGCACCTAAATCTAAGTACACGGGTGTTTTCGCATTTCGCCCCCATCGAAATGCGGCCGCCGTGGTCGGGATTCGATGCCGCGACCTCGTGCTTAGCAGCCCAACAACATAGCCAAACTGTCAAAAGGGATCAAGGCAGCAAAGGCAAGTCGTGCGCTTGTCCCGTCTATTTCGTTTCTTTCGCTGTGTGCGTGCTTTCTTCAACTTCACGCCGCCAATATGAATACAAGCTGTGTCAACGGCTTCAGGATAAGGTTCTCGAGGTTCGGGAGCCAAAAAGCTTTGCGCACTCCGGTACTGGGACATGACAAAAACGGCTAGCAAGAACGCAGGAAGCAGCAATTATAGCGCGTTTTGCGTTCGCACTTTGCGTCTTCAGCCGGAAGCGCTATTGATGCTAAGAAGCAAATGCATGAAACGGTTTGAAATAATATAATAAAATAAATGCTGTACTTAGAAGCATTTCGTGTTTAATAGCAATTCCACGTATCAAAGCAAACAAACAAGAATATTAGCCGACTCGCAACACCTGGCTTCAGATGCGGATTCATTTCTGTCCGCTACACTATGTAATAAATAAAAAGCCGAGAACTTCGCATTTGAGGCCTACGAGCTCTGCGAGCTCTCGCAATCAACAAACCGCGGCCTAAAGAACTGCGGTAACTTATCACTCAATGTGTTATCTAAGTGGGATGGGGGAGAGCGATAGCGAATACATTCCAATCCGATTATATTGAGCCCGGGTAGCGCGAATTGTGCTCGTTATCAAACATGCAATGCTTATTTAGCGATATGTCGTGCTAAATTACTCGATAAGTCAAACTATCTTTAGTGCACAGCCTACTTCGTTATAACGTTTTTTTTAATTTGTTGCTTACGAGCAATTACAATTTTCTCACCAATCTGGTCGGATTTCGCTTAAAACGAGAGCTATCGTGAAAATAAAGCACAACGTTGGAAGGGTTGTAGCTTTCGTCCATAAACAAAAATGAATTATATATAGAGGCAAAATGCCGCAGTACATTTATTATCACGCAGCGACGCCACGGGAGATGCGGTCCTGGCATGAAACTCAAATCAGAAACTTGAGCCTTCATTTTCCCCTCTACTTCCGCGGGTCCGACAGTGCGGAGCTGGCAAGCTCGCTCAAAAAGTGCGAGAAAGAGCAACGAATTTTGCTCGCAAGATTTGTTGGTTAATTGAGTCGCGAAAGCTCGGTTTCGCACAATATGTGCATGTGGCCAGGAGGAAATACTGCAAGTTCTGTCCCAATCATGGATGTTTCACAATCGCAAGCCACTCCGTGCTCTATGCTTTTCAAAGATACACGATAAAGGTCTGTAATTTCGCGGCCCCAATTACTCGCGGATCAGGAACTTTGGACATATTCGCGGCTACTAAACTTCGCGATTTTGGGCTTGTGCGATGCGACTCACTTGGGCCGCAATAGGTTCTTCGCGTTCTTTTTTTTTTTGATGGACACTCCAGGCGCATTTCTGCCGTCGGCGTCGCCGTGAGGTTCGGCATGAAGTGCAAGGGCGATAAAATCGTCGCCGCGCGCCGTATGCGGTATATGCGAGTGAAAGCGCGCGATGATGAGCGGCCGGCGATCGCGGCTCAATCTCGATCGCGGACGCACGGCAACGCCGTCTACATTTTGCGGGGCCAACTTCTCTGCGAAAAAAAAAATCAACATTTGCCGTTCGATGCTTGTTGCGCCAAATAGTCTATTGCGCCAGCTCACATCGCATCATTATAACATCGCATATACTGAGCACACAACAATGCAAATGAGGCGTAGTAAGTGAGAAAATTCGCCACAACATCATGTCACAATCGAACCTGAATACACCCATCTCTATTTATAGACCTCATTCTATAACGGAACGCATTACACTGGTGAACCTTGAGAGTTTTGCATGAATTTAGAGCAATGGTTCACCCAGATTCTGAACGAAATAGCCTATCCATGTGTCCTTAATACCAACACACATTTTTTATTGCGGTGTTAGATAAAATCAACATTACAATGAAATAATTAACAAAAATACCCGCATACACACAAAATATTTATAAAAAATATTGAACTGGTTAAGCAGTCTCTGGGCTCTCGGAGCTTCTCAGGCAAGGAGGTTATATAAAACTTCTGGAGTAGCAGTTTCTGTAACCGCCTACGGGAGTGAGTGAAGCCGCGGCGGTCATATTGCTAGAGGAGGGCACGCCCTGCAGCACAGGCGGCCGCGGTATACGCGCTGTTGCGTCCCGAATCAACAGGGCGCATTGTTTGGTTGGTTCCATCGAGGCAGCCCCTTTCATCCCCGTCGCCCAGACGGCGACAGTGCCCGACACCGACCATGACAAGCTGACCGTCACGGATATGCCAGGGATTGATGCGAGAGGCCAACTTCGTGGAATTACTACCGTGGGAATGGCGACGATCTCGGTTCCCCAGATGGCCCCGCAGTTGCGGCAAATGCGAGGGCGAGGGTGCAACATTAGAGGCGGAGTTCGGTGAACAATACGACTCCTCTGATTGGCCGCACCAAGGTCATCAGATTCCCTAGTCGGGTCAACTAGGGAAGACGACTGTTTTATAAGCGGACAGCTTGGGTGCAGTGATGTGTCCTGACGTGTTCTGATATGTGCTCAGACATGTAGTGAGCTGAGACATTCGAAGTTCTCCCCCATGGAGTGGGCTTCCATATTTGGAGCCACTGTAAATATGTAGAATAAATCATTTTCTCTCGCTTATACTCCCGGACGTACTCATCCCTGTGGCTGAAGGACCACCGGCCCTAACGCTATCCCGAGTCCCAACAAACTGGATGGCAGCGGTGAGATGGACCCTTCGGCCAACGCCACTCGCCGGTATCTGGTTCGCGATCAACTGTATGGCCAAGGTGAGATAGACCCTGTAGCCAACGCCTGTCACCAACATCTGGTTCGCGAGCAATTGGATGACAGCAGCAAGATGCAACCTGCAGCAACGCCAGTCGCCGGCAACCGATTCACGAGCGACTGGATGACAGCGGCAAGATGGAGCCTACAGTCAACGCCAATCACCAACTGGTTCGCGATTGGCTGGATGAACGCAGCGCATCATGACTGCACGGTACAGGGGTACAGGGTGAGTGCCTGGCTTTGCGCTTGAGTCATCGGATCTTTTAGCCCAGACTTGTTAAAAACCGATCGAGCGTATACAACGGCCTATTTTGATACTGCGGTTGTTGCGCATCTCAGCAGAAAGCAGCTTTCAGCATAGATCTGAACCAGCTACTAAAGCCAGATATTGCACCTATTTGGGAGTAATCGGGGGAGAAATACTGTAATTCGTATCAATTGAAGGCGACCCAGGATTTACGTCTTCTTGGAATTGATTCGATGCGGTGGGGGAGAACTTGAGGACTTGGTGCTACTTTTGTGTATAGGCTTTTGGTTTATGCTATATTTTCCAGGCTTCAAATTCTCTTGGAAATTGAATCACTGGTAGCTTTTTACTTGCAATGTAATTTGTGCGGGTTTCGCAGCAAGTATTATGGAATAAATAGCTGAGCCAAAGGCTAAAGACCTCATGAGTTTGACGAGAGCTAGCTTGTTGCAATTGTGTGAACAGCTCGACGTAGAGGTAGAGGATGATAAATCAGTAGCCGAAATTAGAGCCATTTTAGAAAGCTACAGTGATCAGGAATACTTTGAATACTTCGGCAACCTAATTCTGAAAGAACAGGAACAGGAAGCAATTGCGCACGAGAAGGAGTTGAAAAGACAGGACTGGATTAGGCAACAATACGAAGAGATAGAAGCTCTCAATCAAGAGATTGAAAGATTGGAACAGGGTTTTGAAGTGGAGCAGCAGAAATGTCAGGCACCCGTAGAAGCAGCGCACGGAAGGTGCGAAGCATTAGCACGCACGGTTCACGGCCGCCGCACGCGTCGATCCAGGCGGCCGTGCACGGTTCTACCGATGGCAGAAAGAGAGGTTGATCTTTGTGAGCCTAAATGCACGTTCACAGGTGGTGCCAGATTCGTAGACCGTGGCGTAGTTGTTGAGGAGTCCGTTGATGGGGACCGGATTGAGCACGACGAGATACTGTGCCAATGGAATACTAGAGAAGCAGCTAGGCCAGCTGTGGACGATTTGGCACAGTTATCCAGGGAGTACGTCGCGAAGGTAGCTCTTGCAAAAGTCCGAAGTGACACCGATTCGTCATACAAGAGCACCAGTGCAGAGCTCAATCGGCCAGAAAAGTGCTCTAAAGCACAATGTAGGCAGGGCAGTGCAGTTGTGGACAGCTCCCAGGTATACGAGCTACGTTGCTTAAATGAAAATAGCTGCATTGTCCCTAAGTGTTTGAACCTCTCCGCTAGTCAAGGTAGCATTGAGAGGAATGATTTACTCGCAAATCATTCAGACTGTGCGGTCGAGATGGAACTCGTGACAGACGATATAAGTGCCGGTCAGCACGAGATGCGAGCGGAAGGCTTGAAAATGAGCACTAGAAAACGTGCAAGGATGAAACAGCGTCGTAAAGTCAGGAATGCGGCAGACAGCGCAACGCCTGAACAAAGGCGCTAAACCCAGTGGGGAGCGCAGTCAAAGAGTTCGAAAGACGCGTTTGTTTCTTGGACTGTTTCCAGACAGAGCACGTCTGAACCACCGGACGAGAAAGAAAAGAAAGGACCGATCGGCGCGAAGGTGGACAAAAGTGAAGGTGGCGCGTAGGGGGCAATTATGTTCCCCCCTCGTTCGGTTCTTTTCGAAGTGTGCTAGGCATGACACAGAAGAGCAAGACGGTAAGGCGACGCGAATTGGTCACGCGTGGCAGCCAAGTCGTTGCACGACGCCCAGAAGGCATGATGTCAGTATGTAAAGTGTCGGGGTTCGGCAGCGGGGAAAATTACCTACGTGCCCTTTGTATTCCCTCGTTGACAAGACAAGCTTTCAGACCACGCCCGCCTCAAGTACGGCTTAAAGATTTGACGAAACCGTAGGCTATTCGGAATGAAAAGCGGCAATACTGGTTTTCTGGAAACAAAAGTTTGTTTCTTTCATTATTTTTACTGTTTGGTAAAATTTTTTTGAGATCTCCAAGACTTGAGATCGTTTCGATACGCACATTTCGAGCTTTTTTTTATTCGTTTATTTTAGAAACTCAGCAAATTTTTGCGAAACATTTTTTCAACGTGTCGCTCTTTTTCTTAAGCAGATATGCTTCTTTTTGTGCGTGAGCTACGCTTGCAGCGTCAGGTCCAGGTTATTTGCTTGAAGTCTGTAGTGGCGCGCTTGATTATCAGTTCACTTTTGGAAGTGTTCGCGAGATTTTTCTTTGAAAAAAAAAAACGCGTTATTTGAAGGAGCCGTTGTCCAACTTTACCCTTTTAGAATGTGTTTGTACCGTTCCTTTAAAGCGTGTCATCCTCGAACACAAAGAAGCAAAGCGGTGGGGCGTGTCTCGCACGTGTATTTGGAAGATGGCACCAGTTTGAGTTTCATTTAGTGCGTGAAAGTACTTAGAAATAAGCGCGAATCTTATTGTAGTTTTCAGCGCGTAATTTACGCAAGATTTGTTTTGTTGTTTCTTTAGTGCGTGTCCTTCTGGACAAGAAAAATGAAATGTTTGGGCGTCAGTCGCACGTATGAGTTCAGTTGTTACCGCAAAATGAGAGCGACTCTGATTGTACATCCTTGAAGCCAACGAGGCTCTCAGTGGCACTAACCAGTACGTGCGTTCGTAACGGATCTAGAGTATACTAGCAGACCGTTCATGGCGTTCCTGCTGCGTGTGACATTTTAATTATAATTTTTAGGGCATTCTTGCGTATATCTTTGGTCTCGTGCAAAGCGACATTCTGGCTCAGTTGAACTCAGAGGAATATGAGAGCTCGCTTTGGTGGCACAATATTTAGGTCCAAATTATTGAGTCAAGCGAAGCCTGGTGGATTTAAGCAGATTTCGGGCGCTTGAGCGCCATGTGGTGCTTTGTCACTGGGAATGACTCTTCTGTATCGGATGTTGCGAGAAAGTTGTGAACTGTAATTTTAAGATTGTGAACGTCAGCGAATGTTTAGTGATTTGATGGCTGTTTTCGTGCTTTTATTAGATAAAGGAGGTGCGTTGGTTTGCTCGCTAGACCCGATGACTCTCGTTGCGAGCACGGCGCTTTCCTGTGCCCGGTGGTCGTGTCTGTGCTTGTGTGTTCAAAGGGAGAATGCCACAACGAAGTTAATGCTGGGACCTCAGGCTCGAGTGTGCCATCGGCCATCACTCCAAGAACAAACCCCGAGGTCGCGAATGACCCCCGCCGCTTCGGGAAACTTGACAGCTGGTCACCCTCAGGTCGGATCTTCCGGCGGCGGCGGCAGAGTCTGTTGCGTCCCGAATCGACAGGGCGCATTCTTTGGTTGTTTCCATCGAGGCAGCCCCTTTCATCAGCGTCGTCTGGTGCCCGACACCGACCATGACAAGATGCCACGGATTGATGCGAGAGGCCAACTTCGTGGAATTACTACCGTGCGAACGGCGACGATCTCGGTTTCCCAGATGGCCCCGCAGTTGCGGCAAATGCGAGGGCGAGGGTGCAACATTAGAGGCGGAGTTCGGTGAACAATACGGCCCCTCTGATTGGCCGCACCAAGGTCATCAGATTCCCTAGTCGGGTTAACTAGGGAAGACGACTGTTTTATAAGCGGACAGCTTGGGTGCAGTGATGTGTCCTGACGTGTTCTGATATGTGCTCAGACATGTAGTGAGCTGAGACATTCGAAGTTCTGCCCCATGGAGTGGGCTTCCTTATTTGGAGCCACTGCAGATATGTAGAATAAACCCTTTTTCTCTCGCTTATACTCCCGGACGTACTCATCCCTGTGGCTGAAGGACCACCGGCCTTAACGCTACCCCGAGTCCCAACAGCACAGGATTCGGTTCCATCTGTAGCTACGCTATAAAAACTTCATAAGAAACAACTTTAAAGATGTATATCAGTTCACAATTGTGTTGTTGTCGGGAAAAAAATTCTGCATCCAGCTCTTACCGCCGGCCTAGAGAAAAGCAACTGGCGCGCACGCTTCGCCAATCGCACTTCTTCGCTGTGTTAAATTACGAATGGTCCCTCTGTAAAGAACTAATACACGTTCCAACAGCAACTTCTGACTATACTGTTGACCACAGTCTTCATTTACTGGTTTGTTGTATCTCTCGTGAGTGAACTACATGGCTGTGGACATGTGGAGAAACTGCACTTCGTATTTTTATCTGCTCCCAGTAGTTTCAAAAAGGCCCCCACGCCATTAGAGACCTTATTTTATTCGAGATACTCTATTAAGAACTCTCATTTTTGTGTACAACACTGCCAAGCTGGTTTTCTGAAGAAATGCACTGCAATTAATGCATTTAGCATCGTGGAACACGCGATATTTATATGCTGAATTCAGAGGTTACGACATCGACGTTCACGGTGGATGTTCTCTTATAATTTATATGCACTTAAAGAAATTGGTGCCACTCGTACATCGTGTTGAGAACATTTGTTAATGTAACATACGCATGGCACTGACCAACTTAAAAGTATTCAGACAACGTAAACTTGTGAGTCACCAATGCTAAACAAACCTAGGAACAGCAGAAAACACTTTTCAGTGACACTTAAACTTTTCAAAATGCATTTTGGTTCACTACAAGCTCAGTTTGGAACCTACGTTCTGTCTCAATTGATTTTTAATTAATACAAGTCTCGAAAGCAGTATTACCGCTTATCACAATGCACTCGATTAGATTTCTGAGTGATGGTGTATCTGAAACATTATATAGCGCTCCAAAAACACCTCAGGCCATTAGAGACCGTATTTTATTCGAAATACCCTATTAATAACTTGTAATTGTAACAATCTTGTAATTGGAGTTGAGCACATCCGCTCATGTGTTCTAGCCATAATATAACATAGTGTTTTGCTGGGCGAGTTGATACGTATTTGTGAATAAACAGGAAGCTAGTGAGACACGCAGACGCGTACACAAAGGAACAACTGGACTGGCTGGGCGAGAGCTGCACTTGCAATCCTTCCTTTTTTTTTTTTTTTTAGTCATAAATCGAGCGCGCTCGTCTTTCTTGTGCACGCGTCTCACTTGTTTTCCCATTACAAACACAGGTATTGCGCAATACGTGCAAACCAAATAGAGAAGGTCGCGTAAAATGCGCACCGCACGTCAGAACCCGAGCCAGCTGCGCTACATAATACTACACGCAGTGACGTGCCCGCGACTACATGACGTGTAAATTTCATACGTGTACGTACGAGCACCTTCCTAAACGCTCCTAACTGAAGCAAACGTATGCACAATATCCGGCCGTGAGCAAACAACGAGAGTTTATGTTACGCCCGGAACGTACACCAGGAGTGTCTACTTTACTTGATTGATGCAGCCATAATTTACTAATATGTTGTAATCATAGAGTTTCTCACTATAACACCTAGAGGGTAATCTGTCGCCACCATCTATGCGAGTTTTCTAAAGGGCGCGCAGTGCCCTCATGGGAATGAGGGGATATGTGTCTGCGAGGCTTTCGTTGGCTGGTGTTGAACGAGGCTTTCGTCTAAAACGTGGATATATAGCTACACAAATAATGCATAATGCGTTCTTAAAATAAAATCTACATAAAAGGCTTTCATTCATCAATATTACATCTCTCAATAAAGTTCACTCACCTACAATGCAGGATCAAGCGAAGAAAAGCAAGAACAGACGGCAAGTTGTTCCAAAGCGAGCGAGAATCTTGTCTGTCCACCAACTGTAGGGGCCAGCTGATACTTTTTACGCTTCATATAATTGTACATCCAATAGTAAGTCCTTCAAATTAAACAAAACATATTTTTGTGTAATAATAAAGCTAAAGAAGTTTTTTTACGTGCTGTTTCAGCAGGAAATCAGTCATTGTGACAGACGGAACGGTGGTAGCCAGGCGCGTCTTCCAGGCCACGACCTACTGAACTCCAGATCTGCACAGATTTCCCTGCTTCAGCACGCCTGGTCTAGTTCACCCCTTTTGCCGCTAGAGACAGAACGTACGAGCGTTTACATTGTTCGTAAATGCATAGATTCACGAAAAGAAAAAAGAAAACAAAATTTGCGAATGATTGCTTCTCATTTCAATCACGAGATATAGTAGGAAGAGCGGTGCAAGAGAGAAAAACAATGAGTACAGCCGGCAGACGATAACTTTTCCTCCAGTTGCCTTGAAGTGGGGAAAAAAATCTGATTACAAGAAGATTCATATAGTGCAATGGAGTAATAATGAAATAGAATAATAAACAACTTGATATATTGATATGAACGAGGAAATTTAAAAGAATCATGCAGACGATATGTATACGCAGATCACACACAGACTGCGAGAATCTGCAGACGCTGCAGGAGGTATGTAACTTCAGCCTTGGCTACATGCAGCTTTCTTGAGTTAATTACAGATGGGATATCGTAAACGATCACATTATGGTATACTGCTGTGTGCCACAATATATAAGTCTGAAATAAGCAAGGGATCTAGCATCATTTATCACAGTGTCATAAAAGCTTTGCGATGCATATTTGAAGGGCCGAACAAACACGTAAACAATCACTCGATCAGGTATTTTTTTTTTCTTGTGTTGAGCGGCGCGAAATCTCCGCACAATAGCAAACCTAGAAAGAATTCGTGTACTATTTTACACGTTATTACCATAGCACTACAATGAGTACGCTTAAACAATTTTGACATACTATCTGTTGTCCTCGCAAGAAATTGTCACATATGCTAGCAGTCCGCTACAGCAGAAGAGCAGACGCACACATTCGAATGCCGCCCAGCCGCCCGTCGAGTAGCAGACGATGATGATTTATTGGCATCCCCTTTGAAACGGGGCGGCGACAAATAGTCACCCAGCCTAGACGAACAGGTTATAAAAGCGCCACCTATGGCCACCGGTTGAACGAGAGTGGGCGCAAGCGGCTCCCATAGAAGCCGGATATCTGTGCAGGTCTGGAGTTCCAGTAGGTCGTGTTCCAGGCATCCTGGCTCTCCGAGAACGATGCCAATCCGAAGTCACAATATACCGGAATTCCCATAGATACCACAGGGCAGCAGCGCCAGATTTCCCTCTAGAATAGTGAGAAGTACGTCGAGCAGCCATGGCCAGTGGAGTCCTGGAATGAGGACACCACCCACTCGTCCTCAAGATCAACGATCTGAATGGTCTAAATAAATGTTTCTCTCTCTCTCTCTCTCTCTCTCCATGGAAACATCCGATCCAGATCATAGCCTCCAGGAGGCTATGTCCAAGTTCAGGCTGGAAGCGATAGAGGATGCCCTATCACGACATGCGCTGAATGTGTCCAATCACGACATGCGCCAGCTCGTAGTGCTCAAGTCGTCGTGATGCCGCCGCGCACAAGCCCGAAAAAGAAAAAAAGAAAAAAGAAAGACGGTTGTCGAAAGACTTTTGTTGTGCACCATTATGCGTGTCATCGCTGTGGAAAGACAGCAATGTAGGAATTCGTCGTTTCCAAAGAAGCAAATGACGCGCATCGGAGAGCTACTTGGATAAGAAAATTCCACATTGTGAAAAAGGTGACAGACTATACCGGTTAGTTCTAAACACTGCACTCGGGACTTCTTTATTCCCAGCGAGGAAGTCATTGCTTTCGTTTTATTTATTTTAAATATCTTACTGGCGTTTCAAATCGTGAAGTGTGCTTTGTTTAGGCAGGATCTTTGATAAATTATAGTGATGTACGCTTAAGCTTCATTTGGTTTTCTTCGTTTAAAGTTTTCTGCCTCAGCATTAGTGTTACTAACGCTTTAAGCAGCAGGAATATTCTCGCTAATGTACTTTTGCCTGCAGGCACGGTAGCAGGAATGATAACTACATCGGAAGGTCTGAAGTTGATTATGACACGTTATGCCCCGAGGCGACATACCGTTTTCATTGCATTCTTTAGTCTAGCGGTTCAAGCAGAAGATGCTGTTTTTTCATTCAACGCGGTAAGATGTCAGTTTATTTGCTCGCCAGAAATTTAGAAGCAACTGCAAACAGCGCTCGATCGTTCTAGCTTTGGATCGTTCGACATGCGCACAGCGCCGCTAGTTTGCTTTCCGACACTGTGCACACAGCTAAATTCCATTACAACTGGCTCAGTTCGTTTCCAATTCATGCATTTACACGAATACATCTGCCTTTGCCAAAAGAAAACACTCCGTAAATTTTGGAAACCTGTTAAAAGAAACTTGACTTGGTTCGATTGGTTGTTATTCACTTCTCACGTTTCGCCGAGTTTGAGAATTTCTACGGGCGGCAGGTGTCTGCTGGGTTCCTAAGCCCATGGACCCTACCTAGAACACTGCGAAATGCGTGCACGAACAAGCGCCAGTAATAAGACTTATACCTTATCACACTGATCAGCTTACTATAAAGAGTAAGGCGCACCCCGACTCACAAACGAAATTCTCATTCGTTTTTATAACAACACACACTGACCCAGTAACTTTACAGCTTTTAGCCTCGTTCTATCAGCGCACAATATCGATAATTAGCTTCTGAAAACAAACGTTACTGCCTATGTGATATACTGCAACACGAGTCAAAGTGCGGAGTTGACGGTCAAAAACAGTCAAGTATCGTACCTGTAGCAGTGAAGCAACGCCGCAAACAAGTGCTGGTGCCCTTTCGGAGGCCCGCTACGCACAAACACTTCCGTTTTTAAAGCGCAGCTCGTTAGGCGCCCGTTCCTGCGGCGAGCCTCGGCGTCCTACCTCGTAACCGAGCGAACGAGCACAGCGAAAGATGCGAGCGAACGCGGAGCGCAGCGGGGGATGGAAAAAGAGGCGCGAGGAGGAAAACGGAGGTGGGTATGGCGAAAGCGTGAGAAGAAAAGCGTAGTGCGGCGACGATGGATACAAGATGGCGCCAGAGTCGCGCGCGTCGTCTGGGAGGTCTGTCGGCGGTGGCTTCTGTGAATCGTGCCCACGCGTGACCCACGCGCTCGCTCTCGCGATCTCCAGATTAGCGAGGTAGTCGCGCCACACTTCACTCTGTTTGTAACGTACCGCATGAGGCAGATTGTCCGCGCCAGCCAATATATCGCGAAATGAAAACACGAGTACAGCTGCGCTCAAATTTCGCCTTAGGGAGTATCGTAATCGTTGGTGAACTTTTTTTTAACCTCCGGTTCGCTTGAAAGGCTTTGTCTTTCAAAAAACATCTGATGCGGCTCGCTGGGCAAGCCAGACGTTTGCACGCACAGCGCAACTATTTCCGCGGTTTCGTCGCTGAAATCCTTGAAACCTAGATTTAACTGAGGTCATTGGCGGCAAGGACTCCTTCGGCTTCCATGAAACACCTCGATTCGACGCCATACAAGACAAACGTGAGCAACACCACCAAGCGAAAAGCCGCCGTGAACCTGGATGTCGTAGCCATCTGTTTATTTGGACAGTGTTGCCAGTACAAGTAACGGATTCCGGATTTGCCACCTCCTAGCTCTCAGGTCTCTCTCCGTCTATCACAGCGCGGCGAGCGCTGCCGACGCCGCCTGCATTTCGTTACGAAAATCATGCGAAAATACCACTGGCCCCACGAAAGTAACGAAAGCATGGAAACGCGGATAGTCAGACACTGAAATTCCGCTATATTGACAAATTAAAGTCATGTTGTCAGCTCCGATTGGTTCAGAGAGCTTCCACGACTTCTCTGCTTGACCCAAAATGCCGCCGTTGCAGAATTTGACAATATGGCGGAATTTGATAATGTGTCCAGAATACCATATGGAGTACGGCACATGTGAACGCAGTATGCGGTAGTGCTAGTAGTGCTGCTCGCAGTGTAGCTATACGTACCGATGCCCGGCTGGAGTCACCCGCTTTCCTCCAGCCAAGAATAATGTATGCATTGAGGCAGAAAAGAAAGTGCAATCTTTCCTCCGTCAATGCATGGAGATGTTATATTTTACCCGCCGTGGTTGTTTATAGTGGCTATGGTGTTATGCTGCTAAGCACGAGGTCGCGGGATCGAATCCCGGCCACGGCGACCGCATCTCGATGGAAGTGAAATGCGAAAAACACCCATGTACTTAGATTTAGGTACACGTTAAAGAACCCCGGGTGGTCCAAATTATTCCGGAGTCCCCCACTACGGCATGCCTCATAATCAGATCGTCGTTTTGGCACGTAAAACCCCATAATTTAATTTTTAATTTAATGTTTGATTTTTTAATAATAGATGTTTAAAAATAGTGGCTTTGACATGTTCGGGTTCTTGCAATGGGTGGTGTTCAAAACCTGACGTCTGTGACGTGCTTTCGGCTGCCGCAATCGCTTTCGCCGCATACAGCCAGTAGAAACATGACCTTCAAGATCTGTACTTGTTACCCAGAGTGGGGCGCTCGCTGGAGCATGGATTTGGAAAACACACAGTCCTGCTTTCGAGGTTCAAGACCAATCGACGTACTGCTGTGTCTATTGCATATGCGGAACAAAGCATCGAAACAGCGCAAGTGCACATGCAGATGTGCTTGGAACAAGCCAGCGCAGCAGCATAAAATATACATTAAAAAATGTCTCGTGTCAGAAGGGTTGCACGTGTTTATACGGGATTTGGTCAGATCATAAATGCGTGTGTGCAGCTTTAGCTACGGATTGTAGCGATTGTAAGCACCATGCGAGCAGTCAAGTCGCCCAGCAATCCCCCACCACTCTCCACGACCGGAACAGATAACACTATAGATCACGATGCGACGTACCCTGACTTTCTGAAAATTCGAGGAGATAGATAACGTGGCCGCGAACTTGATAAAAGTAGAGAAGAATGAATACAGCATTTACTATTACTAATCTGGCTATATGGCCTAAACGGGACAAGGTTAGCTGTGTATGGTGGCAAAATAAACAGAAGGGATAGTGCGGGGGGGATCAGCGGCCGATCCCAAGCTAGGACGCCATTCAAAGCTCCTCTAAAGGAGGCGGATGACGCCCGATTCGAGGGTGAACGCGAAGAGCTCCTCGAGGACGCCCCGCTCATCAACTCGTGGCGGAATCCAGTCTTCGAGGTCGGCCACGAAAGAGGCGAGTGTGAAGCGCGAGCCGCCGACAAGCGGGCGGAGCAGTCGCCTACAGAATAATAGGCAACCACAGTGCACGCGCACAGCGTGCCTTCAATAGAGCGCTGTCGACTCTCCCTTGGCGGAAAACGCGTGTTTGCCCCAAAATAACGACTGCCTCTCGAGTATTGCATCTAGATTCTAGACAATACCCTCATGCAACGCAAACACCTATCGAAGTTTTCCACCAACGAGGAAATTACGGACTTTCCGTGGTAATCCGATAGAGACGTACTTGAAGCTGTTTCGACTTCCAGCTACGGGCATGCAGCGGGCTATAATCTGCGACGGTTCATTTACTGACGTGCAATCAGTCTGCGACAAAAAAAAAAAAAAAAAAAAAGCGGGATTAAGACAAAAAAAAAAAAAAAAAAGAGAGAGAGAGAAACGGATTCCATGCGTCGTCGCCTGTCACCTGCTCAAAATGCTCGAAATAGCAAATTCGGCTGACAAAGGTGCTATTTGTAAATGCTGTTAATGTGGTTTTGCGTTTAGTGGATAGCAAACATAGTGGCAGCAGTTCGAAAGCGGATTTTCTGTGTCACCCGTCCGTCTGTCCTTTCAGTTACGTCACCGTCATCAGAACACCTCCTCATTCTCAGTCTCAACGCCATAACACGGATGCAGACCTGTTACTACTCCAGTACTCATGTGTATACATCAAACTTACCGCAACGCTGTCACAGGTTATTTTTTTTTTCTATTCTTTTTGTTACATTCACCGTAAGAGATCATGTAATTCCACTAGCTATAGCAAACTACAGTGAAAAAAAAAAAAGTTGGAAGGCGATTCAAACTGCAGTTGAAGTCGATCAAGGACAATGTACAATGTCTTTCTGGGCGAGTTGGTAGTAGGAAAAGGGCGGAGCTACCATGCACGGCACTATATACACGTCATTCCTCGCGCGAGGGGAGTAGGAGCTACGTCGCAATGTTTAAATGTTATAACTGCACTATTTTCCGGAATCGGTCTACGAAAACGGCTGAAAATCCGGATACCCGATACGGGAAAAGTGGGGGTTAACTCGTTAAGACATTCATTTTCTTTAAAAAAGTTGCATTCATCCACGCGGGTTAAGAGCTAGAAGCCTCAATCAAGCTTATAGTTCATCTTGGGGCCGTCAGCTCTAAAAAAAAAAAAAAAAAATAATAAATAAAATAAAATAAAAATAAAAAATAAAAAAAATACAGCGGACAAAATCGGTTTTGTGTCTTATTTAAAGTGCGAAGAATTTCTTTTCCTCGTCGGAGCCAAGTTCAGAGAACGTTGAAGAACGCGACAATTTTGTCTCAAACAAAATGTGGGCCGATCCCGAAGGGAGTGCAGTCTAAAAAGAGAGAAAAGTAAACTCATCCTCGAAAAGCTACGAAGAGCTAGAGTTGCTGTATAGGCTTCTGACTGCGAAAAGCCCCCCCCATGCGGTCGCTCGCCTTGCTCCGATCGCCGCTAGGGGTGCGCGCGCCAGAAATAGACGGTGCGCCTCGGGGTCAGAAGAGCTCACACGCAAGCTAGCTGCCAATTTGGGTGCTGAATACCATCGACCACGTGTTCACCAAAGGGGTCGATATAGCCACTTGAAAGTACATCTCGTACTTCAGTAGGCGCAGGCCCTT
The DNA here is from genome assembly GCF_013339745.2 of Dermacentor silvarum. NCBI lineage: Eukaryota > Metazoa > Arthropoda > Arachnida > Ixodida > Ixodidae > Dermacentor > Dermacentor silvarum. Next base: position 78,152,299 of record NC_051154.1, on the reverse strand, counting down.
ACTAGCTACGGCTTGTTCATATTTAGGTTTTAAGGAATTTTTAGATATCGCTTGTGGTAGACAGCACAAGCCTGGTATTTGAGCTGTTCTACTCGAAGAGGTAGACCTTACTTGTACGTGAAATCGAAATGAATAACTGACTGATGAACAAGAATTCACTAATTAAATGTTTAACTAATTACCTTACGGTACTATTGCTATTTACAAATTGTAGCCAGGCAGTGCGTGGACCCGCTTGGAACGAATTCTCAGAATGACGCCAGTTTCGGGATAATAATTCCCGAACTTTGCGAAGAAATACATTGGGCGGTCCAGTTACTTTTGTGATTCAATGCATAAAAGAGTATTTTGTTATACAGGTAAATGAATCAACGGTGCATTTTTTTTGCGAGTTTGATCGTGCATATCTCGAAACTGGTGTCATCCTGGAATTTCATTCCAAGTGGATATGCCTTGCAAGCTCACCGGCTACAATTCGTAAATTGCAATATGTGCCGCAAAATAATGAGATAACAAGTTAATTTGCAAACGTTTGGTAATTAGTTGATTATGTGTATCTATTTCTAGTGCAAGTACTGTCCGCCTCTTCGAATGTACGAGCTCAAGGACTAGAAATACGTTATCTGCCACAGGCGATATTTAAAAATTCTGTAAAACTTAAAAACGATCACCCCGTATAAAGTGTAGCATCCACGCGACCGAAGAAGCATCAAATAAAATAAAATAGCACTTAGGAATAGCACCAAATAAATAAAGTTTGCCCACATATTTGCGTCGTTTATACCTTTCATAAATGTTTACCATGACAAAGATAATCATCAAGGATGGCTTCTGCCTCGATTTTTTTTCTCCACTGCCTTCCTAAGCTGATGCCTCCGAGAATAATCAATATAATTTGATTAGCTCATGTCTCATTTTCGTGTCCAAAAATTTTGCCCGAAGCAGGTTGAACGAATACCGTGGTGGCAAACTTTGAGATATAAATAGTTCGGAGAGGTGTCTTGACTCTTCACTGACTGACATCGAGAGTGGCGAACAGGAGATTTGGTCAATTGCTGCTGCTGGATGCTGACAGAGGCTGTTGCTGCTGACGCCGTACAACTGCGTTGCAGATGACGCTTACAATGTGGCCGAAGTTATGCTCCCCATGCTAAAGGTGATATGCGAAGAATGGTGTCATCCATTTTAAAGTAAAGAAAGAAACTACGAAGGAGGCATGATGATGACAACGACAGCGAAGACGACTGACTGCGTGAATGCGAAAAGAAATGCGAAGAAAGGAAATGCGGCTTTGAGCCCACGCGAGTGTCCTCTACTTTGGGCATCTGATGCATCGACCGAGTAAAAAGAAAGTGCAACACTTGGTTCACAGAGCATCGTGCATATAGTGCCCGGCATCGCATACACTGGCACGAGACGAAAGAGGCCTGGTAGAATATGTCCCACCAGAGGTGGTGACCTCAGCCTTGCCGTGGTGGAGTGAAGGGGAAAAAATCTGAGTGAAGATGCAAGTGAGGATGAAGACAGAAAGAAAGGCAAAGGAAAGACAGCTGAGAAAGACAATAAATAAATAAATAAATAAATAAATAAATAAATAAATAAATAAATAAATAAATAAATAAATAAATAAATAAATAAATAAATAAATAAATAAATAAATAAATAAATAAATAAATAAATAAATAAATAAGAGGATGGAGAGTGTAAAGAGTTGGAGGGGGCCGCGGGACCACGCTTGTGTCCAGGTCAGCACACGGCAGGTACAGCGTGTGGGCCAGGCATGAGGAGGTCCATGGCTGGGAGCGGCAACAGTTTTCCGAAGAGCTTGTGCTTGTGCGGTGTGATAGGGTCAGTAACTTGGATGCTGCCGCCATGTTGCGGATAGAGGTGGCGAACTGGTTCCGGCCGCGTGAAAAGGCATTCTAGACAAGATCCGAGGATGGTTTCCGGAGCAGGTGGTTGTCTTGGTCACCGTGCATGACAGCGCGACAAAATTTCGCGAGAAGCTGAAGACCCATAAGCACCTTTCTTGACGGGATTGAAACAAAGCGCTCACACGCTGAATTCACAAAGTATAGCAGTTCAGTCCTAGTTTTCGTCGCCAAAAAATCAAGGAACTGTTGTAACCATAGCGCTTCTAAAGCAGGAAACTGATTTCAGTCAGGCGTATCAACGGAGCCCCTGATACCTTTGCGATCCCTGCAGACAGCGGACGCGCACGTCATAGGAGCGCTGCGTCTGACAACGCGCTGATCGCCGAGCGAGTCACTTGATCAAAGACGCGCCTGAACAAGCTGCGCACTAAGTGCTCTGGGGCATTGTTCTCCTATCGGCTAAATAGAATGTTGAAAGGCGAGTAGCCGATACTTTCGTTCTGACCTGTTTACTGTCTGTTTTCTATTCTTATTTTCAAAGTTTGCGACTAAGGAAAAAATAAAGAAAAACCAAAAAGGAAACCCTCTTGCAGATAACACCACCATCCTTGCAGGTGAGCTATATGAAGAGACAGATATAACTCGCACGGCAAATCAGTGGCACGAATTAGTATTTACAAAGGTTCGCGTATTGTAGCTTTCAAGCCCGTTACTCTTGAGCGCCATTTCGTTTCGCAATTTCCCTGAAATGACCGCAAACTCGCACTATCGTCATAGTTACCACGGTTTGGGCGCGAGACGAACTGTGAAAGGGAAGCTCGAAGGTTCAAAACGAGACGATGTTGTACTGAACAATCACCGAGAATGTTCGCAAAGGTCTGCCAGCCAAGCATGAGTTGATGCTTGGTTTTGGTGCCCTATAGCTAGAGCCCACAACCTCTGGCATCTTGTTCATTGTTGTTTGTGAGCCGTTCGTGAACGAGACGAAGTGATGGGTGGCAGTGAGCCTTTCCGAGTGCACGAGCAAGGCCGGGGAAAATCACACTAATTTTTTTTTCGGCGTGGCAATAATGAGATACTGCAGATATAGGACATAGCGCGCGTTTGCCCAGCACAAGAGAGTCATTTACAGAGAGTGAAAGAGTTATGAGGGAAAAGCTGAGTATGTTCTACTCAACTCTACCTAAGGGTATGGAGAAGAAAAAGATCAAGATAAGGACAAAAAAAAATGGTGATAATGTAGGTATTGTGCCCAAATGTGATTTTCTCACACTCCAATTCTGCCGCTGGTACTTACAAAGTTCACATTGGCTCTTATCGTTTGGAAATCACGCCGTTGGTCTGGCCACAAGCCTCAGATGATTACCTCCAAAAGCGGTGATTATGAAACTGTCTGTCGCGAGTATACAGGGGAACACAGAAGGCACCGGCTGTGTTGTCTTCGTCAAAGTTCATTCGTCGCAGTTTGTCTTTTCCGCATGGCCATTAAGGTGCAGGTTATAAAGATGCAGGTCACACGAAGTCTCAGCCGATATATACAGGCGGAAACGCGCTTAAGCGCGGATATGACGCTTCTCCGACCGCTACAACGCTTTTGCTTGCGGTGCTTTACATGTCGCATTTGTCGCGGTGGAAAATAACCCCGGATAAGACGGCATGCGCGCGAGGCTAGGACAGAGCTTAAAAAAAAAAGCAATAACAATAAGGCACAGGCATCACATGCAACAGAGGCGGAGAGAGGGAAACCGCTGAGTCTCGTCGTGCTTGTAAACACAAAGCATGTTGAGTCGCGCCGCGACCGCGCGGGAACGACTGACAACGCCGCACCGACAAGCGCTTCCACAACGAGCCGCGCATTATCTACTGGGTGGGCGTGCAGTCTCTTCACACGCGAGGACATCATATAAGACGGGAAGAGCGGGGAGGTATATCTGCTACACAGGCCGTCTCTGAAGCTTCTATGAAGTATACAAGTACCACTCTCTTCGTCTGCGTAAAGTCGAAATGCTTTGACAAAGTCGAGAAAGATATTGCGCGGCCACTAATTTAACGTGTTTAATATAAAGCCCCTGAATTTATGGCCGGAACCTCATGCGATAGTTACATGTATAGGGCAGAGCGGTTTTACCCGTTGGTGACGATTTCTTGGTGGATACAAATTTATGTTTACGCGTGCACGAGGACGGAGGGGTTGAGTGCCTGATTCGTAGTATATATATAGTTAATGAAATTCATAGCAAGACTGAGCCGATCGCTGCTTCACCGGTTAACGTCAGAGCTAACGTTTCCTGTTCAATTCGCTCAGAACCTATGGCGTTCTGCGGCTGAGCTCGAGGGGAGGTTAAATCCCAAAGTTTGACTTTTTTTTTTAATTTATTTCTTGCGCATCAGCCGAGAACGCATGTAAGAATGTAGACAAGGAGGAGAAGCAGCGACCGCGATGTAAGCTGCACGCTGTTTTCTGTTCTCGCCGTCATCACAGACATCTGTGATAAATTTTACCTCTCCGCGGTAGTAAACGCAGGAATCACCTCGAAGTCTTCAAAGCGCTCGCTTCAAAAGGTTATAGACCTTGCAAATGGAAGGTCGCGACGTCTTTTCTCGATTCATCATCCGCTCCCGTAGACGCGCGTTGTAACTTGGAAAATGAGCTGAGCTGAGCGAATGGAAAGCGGGAATCACGTGGAACGCATTTCTTCGTATTTACGGCGCGGCGTCGGCATGTCCACTTGACGCCGCGCGATGACCATGCGGCCGGCATGACCGGAGCGCGCACACCACAAGATTTCGACATTAACCGCACGAAACAGTTGCCATCAGGGACAACAAATATGGCAATTGCACAACATTAAATTACATAATAATTGGCTGGAATTTTGTCTTCAGAACAATTATAGCGTAAGAGCTTTTTGTGAGTACGGGCCCTGACTCTTACGCAAATGCTATAGCAGCTAGGTTCCTACAAAACCCTAAAGCTTAATCGATTGTTGATAGATACTTGCGTTAGGTGCCATATAACCCCCCCCCCCCCCCCTTCATGCATAAAGCAGGAGAAATGTTAGTTATAAACGTCGTAATGAATACTAATGATTTCTTTCATCGAAAACCTCAGGACCCTGTCTACAGGCCACGAATACAGGTATGCAGCCGTGCACTGTTTGACGGTCAATCGACTATATCGCGGTTTGGCATTCCAACACCACACAATAACAAATAAAATAAAACGGAGATAAATGAAAGAGGAGTGGGTATGGTAGTTGGGGAGAATTAGAGTTCCTGATAACAAGAACGCAAGCACCATCAAGGCAACGCTCGATCGCTATTGTATATCTGCAACGAGTAGGCTTGCCAAGAGGTGTTGAGCAAGTGCCTTCCGGGTCAGACGTCAGACGGCACTTCGCCCAGGATCTCAAGACTATACTCAAGCGGCCGGCGTTTTTGAGAGTTGGTTGGCTTTCCACGCGCCAACTCAGCATAGCAAACTGGACGCCTCGCACGGACAAGCGTATGCAGTTTAAGCTAAATGAGTTATCCTAACGTAGTCGCTTGAAACTGTACGTACAACATGATGGGATAACACCGATAGTTTCGGTGCGCTGTCTCTTTCAGAAGCGCTTGCGGATAATGACTTGTTAATTTACACATGTACAACTGGAAGATAGAATATTTGCAAATTTGCACGAAATGTCATTTAAAGTCACGTGACAGGGGTGACAGTGAAATTACTCCAGGCGCATTATCTCCAGTCAGCACTCTGCTCCTGTAGCGGATGCGAGGTCATACACGTTCCGCGCAGGCACCTCGACGGTCATGAAATTTGCAGCTTTACTCTTATCACCAGGATCGTGAACGAAATACATGACAGTAATCTTGAAAAAAAAAAAAGAAAGAAATTCGTATCGTTCCGTCTGTGCTAATGGTGAGGCGTCTTGCATACAGCATTTTCTATAGTTTTCTCCTCTTCCGGTCCAAATGAAGTTTTTCATCCATCCTCTTCCATTTGAGCCAAACTGAAGCCGCTGTATAACTTTTGGCTGTAAATTACATACAACTGCGAAATAATTCGGCCAAGAGGGAATTCTTACGAAGTATTTAAGAACATCTCTGCCTACAGCCGGGCGCGGAATTTAAGAGGAACGTCAAGAGCAGCAATCCAGAGCAAAACAAATAATTAATAAGGCTCCTGTGTACATTCGATATATATACGTAGACTCGAATGGCACCTTCACGTGTGCGCGCAAATAGTACTCTTTTCATTTCCGACCCTACATCCTCCTCACCCATTGGAAGGTAGCAAACTGGATGTGTCTGGTTAACCTGCCTGCCTTTCTTCTCTCGCCATCTCGCTACGTCAAAAGCAACATGCATGTATGTCAGTCACATTTCTATGCAAATATACGATAATAAAACTCATAAACAGCTGTAACCTGAGCAAAAGCAAGGTGTCAGCAGTAAAGAGCGACGTAAGACTAGCAGCAGCAGAGGTAGGCGAGTATTCACGAGCGCGTGGGAGATATCCTTCACTGATAAATGCTTATCTTTCAGCTGTTGTGGGCTATATCGCATTTTCTGTATTGTTTTTCATGCGCAGGAAACATCCCCGAGCAACGGTAACACTGCGCGGTTAGCGTGCTTGCACGGCAAGGTTCGAGCCACGCAGGCGATCAAAACCTTTCACAAGCTCACGCCGTTTCGAGCAACAGTAGCAAGAACAAAAGATATACCGTATGTCCAAGCTATTCGCGCTCTTCACAAAGGGCTAGAAACATCAATAGGTCACAAAATCATTTCGTAAACCACCATTTTTAGTTGATCTTTGCATGCATTTGCATGTTTCTTCAATTGTGAATTTCTGCTCGCAAACAGTTTAGTCTAAACAAAGCAAAGGAATCGTAGGAAGATCGAGACGAATTGATCTAAAGTTGTGGAGCAAGGCATGCATGCCTCAGCTCGGACCGAGCATTTCGACAAGGGCTCATGTCTTCGCTAGGACGATGGCAAGTCCCCGCGTCGAAATGTTGGCACCGAGGTGAAACTTCCTTGTTCGTAAACTTAATATTTTTTCATTCAGTCTGAAGTAGAGCTGCTGGACGATATCACAATATATGGGGGCGAAAAACGGCAAACAGATGCCATCGGGACCAGGAGATGTGGAGATCCGACAAAGGCAGCCACACTATAGGCAGCAGTTCCATCCCGGATCTTACCGATAGTTATTCGAAAATAGATGCGCATCAAAGCTAAGAGTGTAAAGGATCATGCAGCATGGCTACAGAACTGACAAAAACACTCGATGTATATTCACCGTGCAATCGACAACATGGCAGTGCAGCGGCGACCCGGCGCCCTCTGGCGGGACGCGTCGCGCAACATCATTCGGCCGCCATTACAAGGGGGCAACGAAGCGCTTGGTGATTCTCGTTCGTGACGTCGTCTCATCGCAGCGCAAGGCGTCAGACACGGGCCCGCAGTACATACTACACAGACGTGGCACGCCGTTCACGCCTGTTACAGGCGTAAACGACCAATTGCAGCAGCGATGAGGAAAGAACAGAGCGAACGCGCACGAAGGGCATCGCGACATGGCATCCGTTGCCGTTTGCCCGCTACCGAGAAAGGAAGCTTCAGATCATCGCGCGTTCAAAGCACGGACGTTCGCTGGACACCCACCTGTAGCCCCACCGGGACAGCGGGGCGCTGATCGGTGATGGGCGGGCGGCAACGTCTATGCCACGAGTCGGGAGCGTGCTCGGCTGCTGTTCGCGTAGTCCACGCGGCCGGCGAGCCCACTTGCAGCGCATTGGTGCTGCCGGACGAGATGGACGTCCGGCTGGTGCGAGCGAAGGTGGGGGGAGGCAAACCTATTGTTTTTCACTTGGCTGCAGTCGATAAGCCTTGCCCGCACCGATAAGCCTCTTTGTGTTTTAATTCTTCCGGACTGCTTATCGCCGGCTCGCTGCAGGTACGATCAGGGAGCTTGCTATACCTACTGGCGGGTCTTTTTGTCTCGTTATTCCTACAGCGGCGCCACTCGATCCTTTGTGTTTTAATCAGTGCCGCAAAGGCTGCCTCACAGCTGACAAGAGTCGATGCACACGGTGCACGGCAGGCCGAACCATGCAAACCTGCCTCGTTTGACCGGTTGGACGCACTGGACGCACCGTAGACAAGGCTGCATGCGACCGCGGAAGTGAGAGTTTGAGCGGGTTATTTACGCGCGATAATAATGGAGACCGCTCCTGCCAAAGCTTGCCGCCGTCCAGCACGCAACAATGAACCGCCCGGTGCCAGGAAAGTGCCCCGTGCAATGCCAACCGGCTTGATTGCGAACTGCGAAGCCACGACACCATCGTTCGAGAAAGCCAAGCGCACAGGCCCGTATCCCTGTACATTGATTTCGAGTTTCCCCAGTACGACAGTACACCCCCGGTCAAACGAGCGCATACAACGCAAACAAATGTCGCATCAAAACAAACCCAGAACTGGTGAACCTGAAGGTCCTGTGTGAACGTGTCAAGTGTTTTTTGAGGTCTACATGCTCGTTCTTTCAAACTTTCGATTACTCACAGGCCGCTAACTTATTTTGTAATCATTATGAGGGGGAAGACGATTGTTAGTGTTTAGGAGTGCAAGAGCCGATGGTTCCAATACAAAGGGTATACGTTTATTGCAGGCTCAGAGTTGGCTCAGGGTCATCCATCTGAAGGAGGTAGGGGTGTTCTAATGATGAGTCTTTTGGTGTAAAAAATGTGGTTGATCCCTCTTATATAGGAATCGGTATAGAACACGAAAGTGAAAGCGTTTCGCAAACGTCTGATCTGCATAAACGGCAATCTGGGCGATATGAGCCGCTCGGAGATGCAATCGAGGGGAGGTAGATGGGTTGGGTACTCCGGGTAATTAAAGCCGTTGCAAGTCGACATCAGGGGCACCTTACCATTGCACAAGAATCCTCGACAGTTGGCACATAAGCGGAAGTCTTGGAAAGACTCGCGACCGGGATACATTGTCCGGAGACACTGCATTGCACGCGGCGGAGCATCGCGCAAATCACACGTGAACCACAGGCGTTCGCAAACTGTGCAGGCGAAACCAAACGGGTTGTCACTGAATCGTTTGGTGAACTCGCGGTCCGCTGCAGCGAAGGGTGCATGATTTGCGGGTCGTGGACCATCCTGTGGGTGTTCTGGGCATCCTGCGTCGTATTGTCGAGCGGCGTCCCGCTGGCGGGTCGCTTCGGCGAAGGTACGATCATTTCGGTCTTGGTTCGGTGTGTGTATGGCAGCCAGTTGGGTCGCGATGCGGTCAACTTCTGGAAAGCGAGAGGCAGAGTTCTCAGCTTGAGCCGTGAACGCGCGAAGGCCTCCCGCTCCCCCCTGGCGTGTCCATCGCTGCACTAAACTCACTTGCGCGACGTTAGCTCGCCGACGTCGTTGTCTGTCGACGGCGCTTAATGCCGCAGTTTTCATAGTCGGTGCCATCACACTCGTATCAGTAGACAGCGGAGAAACACCGTCGGTGCATATGGAAGCTGCACTACGCTGCACACGCTAGCACAACGCGAAAGACGAAGCACGTAACTGATACACTAATACAACGCGCAAGACAAAGCACGTAACTGAATCGTCACCGAGTCAAATCAGCGCGTACAGCGCGTCGTAATTGCAGCCTCCGCGATCAACTTCAGAAACATTTTCAGAGCTAATTGCGGAGGCCACGCTCCGCTGTGCTGAGTACGGTGAACGCCACTACCAACGCCACCTAGGTGGCGTTGGTAGTGCTTCTTGATGCCAGCGTCCCTTCGAATGCTGGCATCGAGGCGTCGTAGTGCTGAGACCACCGAAGCGTTCACTGTCGGTGCGCGTTAGTGTCATAATGCAGTACTTCTCTTTTCTGCTCGTAGGCGGCGGCACCGCCCCGAGCAAGAGCGCGGGTACACGGAGGAGTGTTAGATATATAAGGCGCGTCTCTGCAAATGCGTTTGTGGCGCAATGGGTTAAACGCTCGGCGATCTATCGTCGCGGACCGAGAGGTCGTGGGTTCGATTTCGAAATTTTGCATGTTTGTGGAACTTTTTCTTCTGGTTTCTTTCTTTGTATTATGTTCTATGACGTATTTCCGTGACGGAAATACGTCAGTGAAGTCTTGGTGGACCCCGGCATAAAACACTTTCGTGTTAAAAGGTGCGAAACAACATGGAAAAAATTCGCCGACAATTACGATACTCCCTAATGCGAAATTTGAGCGCAGCTGCATACGTTATCATTTCGCGATATATTAGCTGGTGCGGACAATCTGTCTCGTGTGGCACGTTGCAAACGTAGCGAAGTGTGGCGCGACTGCATTGCTAATCGGGAAAGCGCGAGAGGCAGCGCGTGGGTGAAGCGTGGGCGCGATTCATAGCAGCCGCCGCAAACAGACATCTCCACTCACGCAGCGCTTTGTTTCCATATACGGTATCGGTGGCATCATCGGTGAACAGACGACGCACGCCACTCTGGCGCCATCTCGTAGCCATGGTCGCCGCAGAGACCGTCTTGCGCAGCACTACGCTTCTCTTCTCACGCTTTCGCCACACCCTCCTCCTCCGCTTTCCTCCTTGCGCTGTAGAAGAACTTTCTGTGGGCCTAGTTGGTGCATACTTGATAAACTTTTTAGAGCGCAAACAAGAGACAAGACACAAAAGGGAGGTGAAACACAGGAGGGTCCTGTGTTTCACCTCCCTTTTGTGCCTTGTCTCTTGTTTTTGCTCTCATTGCGCTGTCTTCGCTATCGCCGTCTTTCATCCGTCACTGCGCTCCGCGTTCGCTCTTTAGAGATAGAAATATTTGAAGTGCTGCGAACCCATGATTTCAGGAGGCGAGCGCCACCGTCAACATACACTCTCTCCACTTGCCCCGTCTAGCCTCCGCAAACGAAATTCCTTCCCTGCGCTCTCCCATACCGGAGCCGAAGGATCGTGTGACTAATATGTCACGGGCCCCGCCTTCTTTTATATTGCGATAGCAATTATACGGACACTCCAAGCGCATTTCTGCCATCGGCGTCGCCGTGAGTGTGCGAGGAAAAGCGTACGAGGGGAGCCGGCAATCGCGGCTTTATGCAACGAACACGAAGTAGGAAGGCAGACCGGAAGCGCGCGGTCGTCTTTCGCCCACGCGAGGCATGGGGGCGAGGCGAAGGAGAGGGGGGGAGGGTGTTCTGCTCCGTCGGCTGCTGCTCACAGCGCGGCCGCACCATATCTTGAAAGCGATCTGCGATGCGGGCGAAGTGCTCGCTCGCGCGGGTCTCATCTTCAAAACGATCTGCGATGGGGACAAAGTGCATGCGCCGAGTGCCGGTAGCTTCGTATGCGCTCTGCTTTCGACGTTCAGTTCGCGTTGAAGCTAGACGAGAGACAGCGCGAAGGTCAATTTGCCCGCTGCTGCTGGCGCGCTTTCTCACTCCGGCGTTTTCACAGCGAATTACCGCGGTCATCGAGCGAGATGTGTTCATGTTTACCCGTGCGCGCGTGACACCGTGCTTGTCTATTTAGTTAGTAAGCGAATGTTTACAACTTTATACGGCCGATAAAAGTACTATCATTACTTGGTACAGCTGTCTACTAATTTGCTATCGCAATCAATGCTTCGCCTTTCGGGCGCAACTGCGACTTTCTTTTTTTCTCTCTCTCTCGCGCGTTTTTGCCGAGTGGTGCACTTCCGGTGACGGTATCGCGCACGAGCTGTTGCATTTGTCTTGTTTCGCGCAGCGGACGATTTTGCGCGCTCTACACGAGAACACCAGATTAGCGGTATAAGTCAGCTGGTGCCACAGTCACGAGCAATGAGGGCGGCTTGAGAGGATGAAAGACCATGATCGCGGCGCTGGAACACGGCAAAAAAATGACGCAGTTACCTTCGTGCAAGCGGCCGCTTTATGCACAACTGAGTATGAGTACTCTTGGAGTCGTAGAGCCGACTGACCGATACGTCCAGTAGGATCCTTTAGGGATGAAAGCCAGCATAAGGCATAAGGGTCGGTGATAATTGTGGATGGCCGGCCGTACAACTTGGGGCAAAATTTACACACTGCCCAAACGAGGGCAAGACACTGGCGTTCAGTAATGGAGTAACTGCTCTCCGCTTGGGAGAGAAGGCGGCTAGCGTACGCAATAACACGGTCGCAACCTTGGTGGCACTGAGCCAGAACAGCGCCGATTTCATGAACGCTGGCATCGGTGCGAACTTCCGTTGGAGTGGTCGCGTCAAAATGGGTGAGAACTGGTGGTGAAGTGAGCCGCACTGTACGTTCAGCGAACGCAGCTATAGCTTGTTACCGACCTCAGACAAAAGCCGCGTATTTCTTGAGAAGTTCTGTGAGAAGACGTGCAACGTAAGCGAAATTGCGTACCAACCGGCGGAAGTATGAGTGAAGTCCCACAATGCTTCGAACATTGTTGGCACAGGCTGGCACGGGGAAACTCTTGACGGCGCGAACTTGCTTGGGATCGGGACGGACGCCGGAAGAATCGATGAAGCGTCCGAGCACAGTAAGTTGCCGGAGGCCGAAGTGACATTTTGATGAATTGAACTGAAGCCCAGGCTTGCGGAAAATAAAGAATTGTCGAAAGACGCTCGAGGTGCGTGGCAAAAGTTGGTGAAAAGACAACGTCATCTAGGTAGCACAGGCAGATTGACCACTTAAAACCGTGAAGGAGAGCGTCCATCATACGTTCAAATGTAGCCTGGGCATTACATAACCCGAACGGCATCACTTTAAACTGATAGAGGCCATCAGGTGCAATAAAAGCGGCCTTTTCGCGGTCCATGTCGTCAACCGCAATCTGCCAGTACCCGGAGCGAAGGTCTATCGAAGAAAACTATTTTGCACCATATAAACAATCCAGGGAGTCGTCTTTTTTTTTTGTTACTTTGTTGAGATGTCTATAGTCGACACAGAAGTGCCAGGTGTCATCCTTCTTTCTGACGAGCACGACCGGGGAAGCCCAAGGGCTACAAGAAGGCTCAATGATATCTCGGGCAAGCATCTTCTCGACTTGCTTCTGTATAACTTGGCGCTCAGTAGGGGAGACGCGGTAGGGTTGTCGGTGTGTAATCTATGTTTCACAACGGACGCTTGATCCAGTAGCCGATCATCGAGATCGAAAATGTCCCGGTACGAGGCGAGAAGGCAACGAAGTGCGCCTGCATGGTGGTCCCGAAGGTCACGAGCAATCATTGTCGTGAAAGGTTCGAATACTCGGGTTGTAGGGCCAGAACCAACACAGGCAGTCGACGCAGTATCACCAGTTAAGGTAGAAATATGGTAGTCGCAAGCCGGGGCCAAGGTTATACCCTGAGGTAGCACTCGAGGGCAGAGGCCGAAATTCACCACAGGAAGACTAGTGGCATTGCCTTTTATACAGACGACCGTGTGTGGGAATGTCACGTTCCGCGACATTAGGACGGTGGTGTTGGGTGACGATGTAATCGCCGTCGGCAACAGGTGGATCGGGTGAAACGGCAATATAAGTCATGGCTTGCATGGTGAGGTAGGGGAACGTAATCGGTGGAACATACTCGACTCGGCGTATAGGATCAGGAGGGTCAACGGCATAGGTTGGAGAACTCCCGCAGAGCAGTCAATAACGACCGAATGTGCCGACAGAAATTCAAGGCCTAAGATGATTTCGTGTGGGCACTGCTCCAAGACATAAAACAAAACAGAAGTGTGGCGTCCGGCAACAGTGACACGGGTGGCACCCATTCTGGTGACAGTGACCCAGTGACGACAGCGAGCGGGGAAGGAGTTAGAACTTTCTTTTTGCGTGTACGGAAGTTCGAGTTGATAACGGATATAAGTGCTCCTGTGTCAATCAGTGCTATTTATACAGGTATACCGTCCACGTCCACGTTAATGAGGTTGTGATGGCCAGGCAGTGTAAGCAAATAAATTTCAGATCGGGTCGTCATGGTAGGCTCACCTCTCTGAGCTGCGCCCGTTAGTTTTCCGAGGAGCGGCGGGAGTAACGAGGCAGAGGCGAGCGGGAAAGGCGTGGGCGTGGCGAAGGGGAACGGTTTGGTCGTGCGGGAAGAGTTGTTGGAGCGGTGTATTCTTCGATGTGTGTCGGCGGGCGGGGACTACCAGGTGGGCGCAGGGTATTTCGAAAGCTCAGCCAAGGCTGCGAGTTCCAAGAACTGCGACAACGCGTCCACAGCAGAAGCAGATAGGCCTGTCATCAGAAGTGCGCCATTCTTCCGGGTTTCGATAACGAGGACGAGCGTACGAACTTTGTGGTAGATCGGGTACGCCGGGTGAGCGGTAGTCGGGCCTGTTGTCTGGGCAAAGTGACTGGAGTCCGACGTTGGCCAATTCTTGCCGTACAACGGCCTGGATGAGGGATATTGTTGTGTAGGAATCGTATGGAGCGCGAACCTGGGTAGGAACTGGAGAGGCAGCTTCAATCTCCCGGCGGACGATGCGCACAATACTGTCGGATGCAGCCGGCACGGGTGGGAGACGAAGGTTCTCGCAGGTAGATGTTGCAGCCGTGTTATGAAGGCGAGAAAAGTGGTGAGCAATGCGACGGCTTTTGAAGCGAAGGCCTTTATATGTCTCATGAGTCAGTCGACCTTGAGCGAAAACGCAACGAGGACACGAACGGTACAAAAAGGCTACGAACCCTCGACCTTTGGTGGAAGTCAAACCCACGACTTTTGGTGTTAATGAAGGCGAAGTTAATTAAGACACAGTTAATTAAGACAAAGTTAATTAAGGCACTCGAACCCACGACCTAGAGCGGGAGTCGAACCCTCGACATTTAGAATTAAGAGGGATGACTAAGCGAATTAAAAGGGGTTGTGTACGCCGTATGTCCATCTTTGATACATCGGCACTTGGGCTTTCGCTTTCAAGTCGTCTTAGGGATAACATAAGAGACCTTGTGAGGTGTTGACTCCTTCGAAGCTGCGGCATTCAGCAATAATGTCCTGCACTGTCGAAGAGCTCTTGAATACGAGGAGAGTAAACGCGTCGTCCGCGCTTTTTGAGGATGTGTGCGACCTTTTCCGCTTACGGCATCTTCTCGTCAACCTTGCGACTTAGCGCACACACATCCTGAATATATGTCACATAGCACTGAGCGCAAGTCTCAACTCGGGACGCAAGGTCTTTCTGCGCCACACACCTGCTGCCAACGGGCTTGCCAAACAAATCAGTGAGCTTTTGTTTGCGCAAGTCCCAGCTGGTGAGTTCCTCTTCGTGGGTCTACGTGCCGTTGGGGCGAGGTAAGATATCAGGTTAGCGAGCATGACGGTTGGCTCCCAGTGGTTGCTTGCGCTAACCCGTTCGTATAGATAAAGCCATTCTTCAACGTCGGTGTTGTCCATGCCGGAAAATGTTCATGGGTCGCGCGGTTGCGCCAGGATGACGGTGGACGCGGGTGGCGACGTGCCCGAAGCATTCTCGCCTTGAGCTGACATTGCAGATGCACCCAAAGATCGCCCGCTGCGTAAATTCGGCGTGCGTTTTGGAGAGACCGCGACGTCCACCAAAATGTTACGGGGAGAAGAGAGGTTTAAAATACATTTACAGGGTATTTAAACGCGTTCACTGGCATACCAGATGGCAGACAGTCCGTGCGACATCAGCGAGCGTCGTCGTCTTCTGAACTGTTCTCAGCTTTGTCTCTGGAAGTGTTTGGTAACAATATACAGGGATCACGATAGTATCTCTCTGCTGGTCGGAAAGGCACCCAGCGCAAAGAATTTCGGTAAAAGTGCGGACAACCGCGTTTACCGTTAATTCATTCTGTACTGAATGTTGCGCAAATAGGAGCACCAGGTAGGTATACATGACTCTTCGAGCTAAGCCGTTGGCTTGATCATAGTTAAAGTTTTGCAAAGTGGAGCACACTTAGAAAGAACAGATGAAAGTATGTTCCTGCGTTCAGGCATATCGATTTGATAGCGTCGATTGCAAGAGTCACGTGTGCAACGCCGCCGGCGCTGAGACAACAGCCGCGGCGTGGCGCGAGGATACCGCGAGATGTTTAGTGAGGAGTGGAGTCAGTGAGGAGGGCATGAGGAGGGCGCACTGCCACAGAAGTTCCACAAGAAACGG
The DNA here is from genome assembly GCF_013339745.2 of Dermacentor silvarum. NCBI lineage: Eukaryota > Metazoa > Arthropoda > Arachnida > Ixodida > Ixodidae > Dermacentor > Dermacentor silvarum. The sequence continues at coordinate 78,136,322 of NC_051154.1, read as the reverse complement.
AAACGCCGCTTAGCCGAGATCAGGGGAGCGCTCCAGCTGCACCGTGACATTTTCGTTTTCAACTCAGCTTCAGTGGCATTCGGGTTGCGATTAGGCATGGTCATAAAGTCTGCAAGCTTTATTGTGTTGAATGCTGAAGTCGATACTAAGTCAATGCTTTCTTCTTCGTGTTTTGTTTTGCCGGCAGAAGTCACCGGTGCTAGAGCGTTAGTATTCCGACTTTCTTTTCTTTTTTTTTATAGTTTACACAGACTATATTGTAGACTTTCTTTGAACCCGTAAACGAGTTTTTGCTGAAAACGGAGTTGTGTTCTAGTTCACTCTTCTAAATTCTCGCCTGATGCGTCTTTCTTGCCCTCCTAAATGCTATTAATTTTCAGCTGTTGGATATCATAAAAAAAAGAACGCCTCATGCCTTATTTTGCTCCAGGGTGTCGCACGCTTGTAGTCGCTGTTCGGTTTACAGCATGTGGCCTGGCGTCTGGATTGAGTCAGATTCCTGCTTTAAATTTTTATCGGCCCCGATCATCATCATTAATCCTTTCCGTCGTCACCCAGAAGTGCGCCCTCGCTCCCGACACCAACAAAGTTATTTCACGATGATCGTTTGAGCGCTCCTCTTTTCTGGCGCTATTGCGACGCACATCGCGTATCACTATGGGGTGTACGAGATGAATTCCGCAATCGTTAAAGCTTTGCACGGATGAGACGGAGCCACACGCCGACTCTGGTCACTCAGCGAAAGCCGGAAGTGATGTCGGAAGCGCGTGTCGTACGCAGGCTCTCGAACCAGTCGGCCAACGCTGCTGAACCCGCCAAAACAGCGCATATGTCAGTGTGAGCCCGAGTGCGTGCACTCGGGTTGTCTCGGGTGCAGCGGGCGCAACCCGCTGTTTGTTTTCGATAACGCCAGCGGAAGCGGCTGTCGGTGGAAGAAAAAAAGAAAAAGAAAAGGAAAGAAAAGGGCAGCAGCGGCAGCCAGAGGTGCAAGTGACAGCCTATGCGACTACCAGCTGACAAGTGCCAATAAAGGGTATCCAGACAGCTTCCCCAGCCGGGCAGGGTGTGTATCTTTAGCACGTCGGCGCGAACAAGACAACTCGACAATGTGCAATATACTTCGACGCGCAGCTTTCTTCAACGTCCCCGTGACGACACGACAAATACGCGCTGGAACCAGGCGCGAGATAAATCAATCAATCAATCAATCAATCAATCAATCAAAGCAAAGAAGAGAAACCGAGAGCAGCGAAGGCCATCTTCTGATGACAACACTCCCCGCGTTGCTCGGAAATTCGGATTGAGAAAGAACTGTAGCATTTGGACGCGATTCACTCTGCTAGTATGCCATCTCTATGCAAAGAACAAACGCAGCTGAGGTTACAGCAGAACAGTATACCATGCAGTGTAACCTGGCTTCATAGGTGACCTAAAAGTTGCAGATGTTTTCGCGCCCAAGGAATGCCGACACTGTTCAGAATGATATCGCTTCGCGTTCTATACAAGTGCACACGCGCACGCTGTAGTGTGCCAGTATAAAAAATGGAAAAGAAAACTACGATGTCAAAGTCCACTGTTGTGCAGCCTGTCGGAAGTCAAGAGGCGCATTGTGCTCGTGAATAAGCGTAGTAGTTCGCGCAACAGTGCACTTGGGTCACGCAAGTGTCTGGCCTTTCCCTGGCTTCAAAGCTAATACCTAGTATTTAGTTCTTGCGCACAACGGTTTGCGAGCCTAAATTGACGTCAGCCCAGATTAATGTCCGGGATGGAGTGCATTCAACAGCGTGACCGTGATCTCGCATTCCATTTTATTGTGTCATTTCCATAGAGTTTCTCACTATAACACCTAGAAGGTAATCTGGTGCCACCGTCTATGCGAGTTTCTTAAATGGCGCTGTGCCCTCATGGGAATAACGGGATATGCGCCTGCGAGGCTTGTGTTGAACGAGGCTTCGTCTAAAACGTGGATATGACTACACAAATAATGCGTTCTTAAAGTAAAATCTACATAAAAGGCTTTCATTCACCCATTTTACATCTCCCAATAAAGTTTACTCACCTACAATGCAAGATCAAGCGAAGAAAAGCAAGAACAGACGACTAGTTCTTCCACAGCGAGCGAGTCTTGTCTGTCCGCCAACGCTGATATTTTTACGCTTCATATAATTGTACACTCAATAAAATATCCTAATAATGAAACAAAACGTGATTTTGTGTAATAATAAAGCTAAAACAGCTCTTTACGTGGTTACGGTGGCTAGATGGGTAGGTGTGCCGACCGGCGCGTCTGGAGCGTAGTACACCGCTTCTCCGCATCATGACGCAAAATTGGCGCTGCGGTCAGTATAACGGCTCCGCAGTGCGCGTCGTCTGCTACAGGTGGCAGACGGCGCGCAAGAAATAAAGATCGTATTCGTATGTCGTCTGTTCGTGTCTGTTTGAAAGGTGAAGAGCTCCGGGTCTCTCTTACTGTTTGAAAGTTCCTAAGAGATGTGGAATGTTCCTGGTCGGAAAATTTAGCAGCTGTATTGCTGCACCGAAGGCCACCAAGGACACTTACTGCTTCGCTCCGAACTGCAAGTCGGTTTCTAAATCGCTGAGAAAGAGGCCTAAAATAGCCTTGTTTTCGGTGCCAAAAAACCCAGACTTTTTTAGGAAATGGGAACTGGCCCTTCATCAAGCGGACAAGCAATTGCAGCCAACACCAATTGTGTGCGAGCGACAGTAGTAGCAGTAGTAAACGTTTATTCCATGAAGGGGATTGAAGGGAAGTAGGTCGGGCTGTCAGTACAGGGCTCCACTGGCCTTAGAGGCTCGCCGGGCTTGGTCGAGTGGCTCTCCCGTTCCGTGCTAGCAAGCGAGGTCTCCCACTGCCTGTTTCTGGGTATTTGCCCTAATTTGGGGGAATTGATATTTGGAGGCCGCGAATTGCACTCCCACGTAATGTGGGCAAGAGTGACACTTTCAAGAACATTTCATTCAACGAGATTTCACCTATGTGGTCAACGGAGAGGTTGACCCGATTCCAAGGGAGCGTCCACGGCTTACCAACGATGCAGTGCCATCAATTCTGCCAGGCGCTCCAGTCTACCTCTCAAAAGTGATGCCCCCCCCCCCCCCCTAAAAAAAAAGGAAAACGAAGAATTATTTTGGACCGCGATCACAACAGGTAATTAAGACAGCAAGCTGTTCTGAGAATGCGGAGGGATCCCAGGAACGAGATGTTAATGAAGCCTGCGCAAATGGCGACAACTTTCAGTTTTCTACACCTACGCTTGCTGAGATCGTCAGCTCGTGTGTTCTGTCTCACGGCCACGGGACCCGGCATTCAGTGGAAGGTACAACGGCTGCCGAGTTTTCCGTTTGCGTGAAAAAACGGAAACAGCATCACGCTCACCTAAGTCATCGTCCTGGGAGCGTGTGATCATATGTGCGAGCAAATGTTTCTGTCCAGGCCACGGTGGTGTAACGACTGCTAATTAAACCTGCATAAGAAGCCAGCTCCCTCCTTGTGGAAGTAGACAAAATGCTGTCATGCCAAGGCAGTAATGCAAGGCATAAACGCTGCCATGCCAAGCAATGCAACACAATAACTAGATTTCTCGAGATTAAAACTTTAGATCTTCCATAAATATCGCGTAAACGTGTTTTTATATACCGTATAAAACCATTGCAGTATTGTTTTATGCATGGAAAAAATCCATCTACGTCTTTAATGCAATGGGGTGGAGCGCTCCGTTTATACCAATAAATGTGACCCGTCGCCCAAGCTAGAAAATTGACTTCAGCATTTCGTGTTTTCTGACTAGACGACAATAACAAATTCCTAATTCTGGCACTGCCTACACTGCTCAGATCGGTATTATAACTCGTACTTTAAAGCTAAAATCAGAGGCAGCGATACTATAAAACTCTATGGTCATTTCAGAAGACGGTTTCAAGTCTCACTATCACTGAATTTGAAATTCGTTCATGCATGTGTGTGTGTGTGTGTGTGTTTTTTTTTATAACAGCTTTTACGTAGGTTACTGCCATCAGTTGCGTAGATAAAGTAACTAAGACTCTAGGAGAGCTTTTATTTTTGCACGGCCAGTTAACCGATGTAAATTAAGGCAGCCGAAGTGCTCGAGGATTCAGTGCAATAACCTCGCGTTGTCGAAGTTCATTCATACTTTCGTACGACGTCGTTTACAGTTATCGTGACCGCGCAACAGTAGGCTATTCCCAAATCTAACTAAATATGGTGCCACAGTTCATCTCATAGCTTAACGTGGAATCAAAGATTACTCCGGAAAATTGTCTGCTTTCGAATTTCACACTCTCTGGTATATGATTTCTAGCAGTGTGATGTAGCTAGCGTAACAGCTAAAAACGCCACCGAGCCCGGAAAGGGAAGGGAATTAAAAGACTCAATTTACTACCAGACCGTTTCAGGTTGATAAATAGCCTGGTAAATTTCATTGCTAGCGTCAGTTTGCGCACTACCTCCGCTATGAGCTCAACCCCTTTCCTGTTACACGCTCTCGCCTCCTGGAGATGCCGCTTTTCTGCTATTTGATCTTGTATGTGGCAGAGCTCCCTTTACGTCAATCAGAGTCGCCTTGTATTTTCTTTACCGAATAGTCGAAAAATACCACTTGTTTTTAAGTTGCATCATTTAGGAGGCATTCATGTACACTGTTTAATGTTCACTCGTATGTAGGCACTTTATTTTTAGTTTCTGCTCTGTTCCCCTGACAGGCCTCTTTCTTGCGGTCTCACAATCAGCACGTAGATGATAAAAAATGAGATCAGAGAAATTGAGGAATCGAGTGGCCACCTTAGTCGGCACTTTTGCACTCGTATAACAATCCCGTGCTCGTCTTCCTTCTCAGTGAACAAGGGTAGAAGACGCGCGCACGCAGGGATTTACAAGCGTGCGGTCGGCATTATTGAGCTAAACGCTTCGTGGGACTGCAGGGGCTTTTACCGGTTAAAACATATCAGTCGCAATTAAGACTCCCTGGTCTGAATTCCTCTGACAAAATTTACAGTCTGTTTCTGAACGAGAAAATAAAAGTAAAGATAAGAAAAATTTGCGAAAGCAATTTTTCACGATAGACGGAAACCGTCTGTGACAAATTCAGCATGTCGCAGGGAGCTTATACAACCTTCAAATTTCTAAATTTCTGCTATGACTAAGTGAAGAACGGGTGCGAATTATTCTGAGATTACATTTATGTCGGCTAAGGCATGTTACACACATTAGGCGGTAGGCTTCAAAGCTGGAGCGCAGAGCCCTGATCTCAACAGTGCATGCGCGATAGAGACAGAGCCACCACGGTGGGTAAGCCATTTCGATTCCTGACTGGTCAACTTGGGTGGCAAAACAAATTTTGCCCTTTAACTTTCTTCAGTTCTATAGAAACTTCAGCGAGCGGTCGTAGGAGATTTGGTCGACGTTAAAAGGCCCCAGCTGGTATATAATATTAAAGCGGAGCACTCGCAACGTTCGCGCAGACGCACGCTGGCGTACGCATACGGGCCTGCAAGGCACCGTCGGCACTTTCGCACAATCCTTTTTAGAACGTGACTTTCTCCTCACACCGGGAGCTGAATCGGCAGGCGCACACTCAAAAAAGCGAAACAGTCGGTAAGACCGAAATAACTTGTCCCTCCCTGCGTCGACGACGAAAGAAGCGTCGTTTAGCATCCGGTCCTTCGCGTCCCCCTGCCGCCGCCCAACTGAAGCCGGGGAAGTCTATTTTCCGCCTCGCCAGTCAAGCGTTTTATGGCCCGTAACCCTTCTGTTTGCCGCCACGCTCGGCGTAGCGGCTTCGCGTCAATGACGCTTTCTATGCACTCGGCGTGTGAAAAAAAAAAAAAAAAACGCAATGCGCTTTACTGTTGGGAAGCGAGAAACACAGTCCTGAAAGATATCCAGACAGCGGGTCGTTAGTGTTAGTCTGCGCTTAGAGCTCGGACAAAACACAAAACGTATTTGATGAAAGTTGCCCGTTAATACACGCGCAGCGCCTCCTTGGCAGGAGACGGTTTTCCTAGTCTACGTAGTAACCCTGTCAGACGGGCAAATTTACCGTCACTTTGAGCAAGTGTCGCTCGGCGTAAGTGTCATTCGGAGACGATCACAGGAGAGAGTGAGTGACGGTCGCCGCAGAGAGCGCTCGATGGCGAGTGCGTTCGGAAAACTCGCATCACTTCGTCTAGCTCCCTCGAAGTGCTTCCTTAGCCTCGACAACAGCAGTTCAAAAGGAAACAAGAGCAGGAAAAAAAACGACTAGTTTGGCATTTTTGCGCACGCATTCTGCCACTGGGCTTGTCTCAGAACAAAGATAACAGCCTTACACTTCCGCCGCTTAATTGCAGAGGCCGCCGATAGCGCGCTAAGTCTTGTATTGCAGTGAATGGCAAAATTACCAGCAACATTATTAAGCCATTTCAGAATAATAATAATTTAAAGTGTTTTTTTTTTGTAGCATCCAATTGCCGCAACCATCAATTCCGAACGACATTGTTTTGATATGTAGCACCGAGCCGCCAAAAGGACATCAATTCAACAGAAGTGCGTTGGCTCAAAGTGATAAAATTTCCCCAGACTGACTAGGGAAACAAAAAAGAAAAGAGCAAGATGATATTTTGTGACAGAGAAGACTTTGCGCGGAGGAGATCTCGGTAATATTGCTAGACCGCTTAAACGTCTACGTTCAAATACATTCAAGCCCGCTTCCTGCCAATTTACGAAGGCATCACTCACTGCCAAAAAAAAAAAAAGTTGAAAAACGCCAATATTACACTGTATATAATAAAGAATAAGGCGCCTTCTTAAGGAAATCGAAACGAAAAATTGTTTACGAGCACTTCATTTTTAAGACTAGGACATTTATGGACGCAATACTTAATTTTTGTTTATTGGAACAGGTAGAAAGTAATATGAAGAAGAATAAAAGGAAGGGGGAACGCAAGGTCAGATGACTAAGATGCGTTTTGAATCTACAGATTCTCTCGAGATCGCTACACAACTTTAAAACATACCAGAAAAAGCGAGAGAAGAACTTGCGCAACGGCTTTTATTCGTGGTAGGGTTTCACACTTCATCGTACTGGCCGCGGTAAAAGAAATCTCGCGTAACGAAACTGTCCAAACGTCCGCCACCCACGAGAGCTATACAGGAGCGTTAAAAACTCACCACGAGCTTCCCGGTGAACATGTTACGTTCGACTAAAAAAAAAAAAAGTGTCTTAGGGGCACTGCACTGAAACAAACAAAATGGCGAAAATCTGAGATGCGCCGAGACTCAAAATAAATTCCTCCGTTGCGAGAGGTTTCCCAGAGTATCCGAAGAGTAAACCCGGGGAAAAAAGAGAGGGTGTCTACTTATTTCCTTTTCTGAAAGGTCATTGACGGCGTGTACAGTTAGACAACGGTTCAGTGGGCTCCATTTGGGCATAGCATATTCGCGGAGAGCTTCGCAATGTAGCGAACTCAGGTCAAAGGCGAAATGGGTCGGCGGCATTGACTCATATTTGGGAAAGTGCACGCCGCAGCTATACAGACAACGACGAGCGCTGGCATAAAGAAGCCGAAGAGGATACAGTGTGGAGTTCTTTTCGCGCCTTTACTTAGCGACGAAAAAAAAAATAAAGAACGAGCTAAACGCTTACACGAGAGCAGAGGAAGCGGCAGAAAAGAGGAAAAGCGGGGCGACGAGCGAGACCCACGTGCCACAAAGCTCGAAAGTCCCGGCGCTGCGTAACACGTGCGCGCCCGCAGCTCACGAAACGCCGCGCCGACCGCATTTCGAGAGCAGGACGCCCAGGCGATGTCTTTAGCGCGTCGGCAGACTCTTTTGTTGCTCCCTGGAAAGTTCCTGCACCGAACGGCTTCCGGGATTTTCCAGCAACCAGGCGGCACTAGCCTCCGGTGGCGCGCCAGGCAGAAGACGGCGCCGTGGGTGCGTGCAGTGCCCCAAAAGAGAAAGGAAGACGCTAACGACAACACATTCTTCGCAGAGTAAGAGAAAAAAAAATGCGTCTAGACGAAGCACGAAGCGGAGTTAAGCGAAAAGAAACATGGTCGAGAGAAAAAAAAATCTTGCGGCATAAAGTTTATACACGACACAGTTTTCGTCTGACTCTACCGTCGCCACGACGGGCTCTTTAGCCGGGAAAAAGCGGACACTCGCCTCTTTATACAGGCAGCAATAATATGCGCGCAAGAACAGTTTAATGAACCGAGAGGCCGCTCGGAAACAACGCGGCAACAGCGACGCCATTGAGAAAGTGAGCGATGTCGTGCTGTTTACTTTAATGGGATGCTCCTGTGGCAGCAGCAAACAAACTGCGCTCAAACAATAAAGCTATACGTAGAGCACGCGATACGGAATGACACGCTTTGATTGTTGCAGTCGCCGAAGACCGCTTTCTGCGCTCCTGCGACTGTAGATAACATGCTTGCGCGGACATCGCCCACTGACGCTGTCGCTTGAGAATGCGTGGAATGTTATCCAGCGTAAGCAGATGTTTCCCCTGCATGGTTTTATTTATTTATTTTTGCTCACTCTAATGCAGCCGGACGCAGTAGGATTAAGGTTGTAGCCAATTATGTTGCTCTTCGCACAGCCAAGATGTCCGCTGCGGGCAATAAGAGGCCAAGCTTGCCCATGCGCAAAAAAAAAAAAAAAAAAAAGAAAGAACGACAGAGTAGCTTACAAGCCTGTCATATGTGCAGCGCAGCGTGACGCCAGGAGGGCTGTGCAATGCGAGATAACGTTCTTGCTTCGAAATATTACTCACAAACGACAAAATTTGCGCTACCAATCACCAGTCCCACAGGTGATTTCACGCACGTACCGAAAAAATAATGTCAAGTTGACAGTCAGCACCAGAGCAAGCCAAACACGAAACTATACATAGCTACGAAAATAAAGGATCCTGGCCAGCCAGTAGAAATGTGGACGTTGACAAATTCGTCTGACCATTTTTTTTTACCATCCTGGAATCCAAGGACAAGCAGCGTGTTATATCCTGCGCTCCGTCGATGCTTTTCCCGTGGCAGTAACGGGAGCCGAGCGCAGCACAGTAAGAGCGAACGATAGGCCAGAGTACGAAAACGCACGAGAGATCATCAGAGAATAACAAGGGATGGGCATGCATATGGGCTCAGGAAACTGCAGCCACCTACAAAAGATGCCAGTAAACGTACTGACACAACGCTCCGTTTACCCGCCGCGGTGGCTCAGTCAGCTAAAGCGTTGCGCTGCTGAGCACGAGATCGCGGGACCGAATCCCGGCCGCGGCGGCCGCATTTCGATGGAGGCGAAATGCAAAAACACCCGTGTGCTTGCGTTGTAGTGCACGTTAAAGAACTCCATCTGGCCAAAATTAATCCGGAGCACTCCACTACGGCGTGCCTCATAATCAGAACTGGTTTTGGTACGTAAAACCCCAGAAAGACACAACGCTCCGTTATCTACAAAGTTCTTACAGTCAGCCGAAGGCCGAGAAAAGTTATTGTCAAACAAACTCGGCTGCTTTGCTTAGATTAGCCTGCAAGGATGAATGTTTCAGATGCAGATACCGACGCACGACACGCCCAAATAATGCTAACGGCTTCGTCCTTGCGGACGTATAACGCCTCGTGCACTTCATCGAACCACTGAAACGCCAACCACGTTCGAAGTGCAACGATATTGGGCTCAGTGGTGTTTCACTGGTATACCAAGAGGCTCTCCATAGCGCGTTTATCCGGGGAAGAAACACGGCTCCCGATTGGCGGCCGTCATTATCAGCAGTGATGCGCTATCTATCGAGACGCGTGTGAGCGCGGAACAACACAATGTAAAGTTGTTTCGCCATCGTCACTCTATCTTCCCTGGCATCCCTGTCGTTCCCCGCTGTCTTTCGCCAGCGTGGAGTAGCAGGCCGGAGGCGTGCCTCACAAAACATCTCTTTCGCATTTGTCACACTTGAATGATCTGCCTACGTGCGAGTTCGGCAAACGCGCCGTGTCGAAGGTTGCCGGCGAGCGTGCACTACGCTGGTGCATGGAGCACAAAGTGCACTCCGGCAGCCGTCGTTCATTGCGAGCGCCGCCATTTTCCGAGAAGAGCGGCCAGCGCCCAGAACAGTGGCCAGCCCATCACGTGAGCCGCGCGATTGCAACGCGAGCCCCAGGAAGCGGCAGACGATAAGGGCTTCTCCTCAATGCGCGGCCGAGCGCATGACCGCTTTTTTATCGGCTCCCGCGCAGAAGCGCTGCCAAACTTTTCTTGCTTTCTGTTTCAAGGCTGGCAGGCATTTACAAACACGCAGCAAATCCAACAGAGCGTGCTTGGCGTCGCGGGCCCCGACAGGTGAAGGTTTGCGATTTGAATCGCGCGGCGTGTGTTTACGAGGCCGTGACATCACTTTCGTCCTTGTGAGTATATGGCAACCAGAACTAAAACTTCGCGTGTCATCAAGCAGCGCCGTAAGCCACAGCCGAGCGGTGTAAACAGTTTTCAGTAGCCCATGCTGCGATTTCGCATCATCAGTTTCAGCGCCCATCTTGAAGTACTTGCATGTGTCCAGATTCTGGCCTGACTGATAACTGGCGTGCTAGAAAGTACGAGCGCAGGCGCTTCTCCAAGGAGCATTGGTATGGCCAGACCTTGGTTGGACGCATAGAGCTAAAGCAAATGTTGATACAGACGCGCGTCTGTTATCATCCAAAATGTCGCACCATTCTCGGGGCCTCCCTAGTCTATCGGATGGTTTTTTTTTTTTTTTTTTTTTTTCATGCTGACAGCAACGCAAGACTATGTATCCCAGCGATCGGAGGAAACATCTTGTAGGAGACGTTACACGTTCACGGTGTCCTCTATAGCCATTGTTCATCCCTAGGCAAGAGCTTCCACGTTTTGCAAAGGCAGTAAAACCGCGAATGTCATCCATAACTACAGGATATATGGTGGCAAAGGCCCATTAAATGTGCCTTCTAACGCTGCCGTGGATCGCGCAAGGCTTCGTTCATCAATTTCAAGCATGCCATGAAATGGGCGCGCGTCTGTTACTGTCGAGTGTCGTCTCATTTACGCGGTAGCCCAAGCGCCTAGTTTTTGAAGCGCTTGTATAAAAAGCTGAAACAGCCGCAACGACATCTGGCCAGTGCGTGATGCACATAGAAGTGCGACCCGGTAGCTCATTCGCGAGAACCTCTGCAGCTGCTGGAGTGACGTTTAGGCGAAAGGAAACCAGCACCGTAGCGCATCTGAGAGGCCTACGTTTACGAACAGAAATAAACTATCTCGAGGCAACACCTAAAACATGAGAATCAACACCGGAGGGCTCGATCGATATTAATTCACATGTAGGCGAGCAGACACTGTGGTTAAAGTGCGGATAAGCGCGTTTGCATTTCGTCCCCCTGCGATATGCAGCCTGACATGATACGATACGTTTACATAAACTTTACAGGAGCGATACGAGTCAGATGGTTATACAAGGTCATCTCGACTCGAGATCATCCGCACTTACATGAAGCCGTTCCTGCAACTCGGTCAGTCGTGATCGCGTGCCGGTACCCGAAGCATAAAGACAGGCAATGCGTGCGCGTGAAATTGGCTTCCAAGCAGACTGCGACATCCCGAGGTCACGTTCATGGTATTTTCTGATGATTGGTATGCATCTGTCGCAGCAACGCGCAGAACTGTTGTCGACGCCGTCGGCGTTTTCCCCGAGTTCGCACCGAACGCGCGCTGCGTCCGTGACTGTTGCCGGTGCCTCTGGCGGCGGCTCGGAGATTTTCGACCAGATGAGAACTGGACACTCGTCGAGCAGCGTCGGAAGTCTTTGCCACCTTCTCGCCTCGCAACGTTTTATATAAACAAGTTTATGTTTGTAGATGTGTGCTTACTCGTGCTTAAGCAACTTCTTCACGTGCAACACATGCACGTGAAGAAGTTGCTTAAGCACGAGTAGCGTGTAACACATGCACGCTACATCTACACATCTGTCAAGCGGTTAAGCTGTCGCGTGATAACACCTCAGTGAGAGTCGAGCTTGACGCTACAGACTCAAAACTCGCAGAGCACATCGCCTAGCGACTATGGCAAGTTCAGGTCAAAGGGGACAATTTTCGCTGTAGCTCAATATTGCGACCAGGTCACCAAGGTACGCGGTGTTGAATGAGTGTGCAGCAGACAAAAACGGCAGGGCGGTTTTGTTTGCTGCGCTCATGCCTTTTGTCGCACAGACAACAGCAGCAGGGCGTTTTTGTCTGCACGCGGGGCGAACAACAAAAAGAACCCTCGTGTGCAGTCCATGGTGAGTAGGGTGTTCTACTGCACAGCGGGTTCGATTAGCGGATTCCGCTGCGGCTCTATGTCGACGGGGCTATAGAGTGCCCATAGGCTGAGATTACGGTACACGGGAGTCAGAATGAATTCGGAGGTTCCCGTTATGGCGTCCCTGTCCCTGATAACTTAGGCACTACTTCGGGTGCGTATATCCAGCATTTGTTGAGACAACAAAGAAAGCGCAGGAGGGGATCAAGGCCGAAGCTATTTCAGCTCACCTCGCCTATCTTGAAGGAGGTCTCAGCGGCTGACGAGAGGCCCGTGAATGAAGCTGTTCCAGCCGAAAGACACGGCAGTGCAGGTTGGAGCAAGAGAAGGTAGCTGTTGCTCAGTCGAGGTGACACTGCAGCGGACGCCTTAACTCACTCGCTCAGGGCAGGCACCCGAACTATTCCACGACAGAGGAAATGTAGAACACGCAAACAGAGTGAGGAAAGGCAGAAGGGAAGCTCGTCTCCCCGGAGCAGTGAAGTCGGCTGTAGAAACAAGAAAAAAAAAAAAAAAAAAAAAAGGTGACGTTTGTTGTTTTAAATAGTTGCTTCAGAAAAAATGAGGTTTTAAGTAACGCCGCTGCCCCATGCATTTCTCTGTTCTACAGAAAGGGTGTGTGTGGGAGGGGGGGGGGGGGGGGCGGAGAGAAAAGAAATTAAATGAGAAAAGCGAAAAGGCTGCCACAATGCAGATCTCAATAATTACCTGCGGTCCACTCAGTCACACAATCTAGCCACAGTGACCACAAATACTCAGCTGCACAAGCCACACATTAGAGTTTTTAAACTTCAGTGGTCTTCCATTCTGTGGCGAAATTTCTCGATTCGATGCCAATTCTATGAATGGTCTACAGCACAAAGTTTATCCCTATATGACGTTTCTGGCCTCCGTTGGTTCTCTATAGCCACGACAGATTATATTTCACCGTCTTAGGTTGGAACTAGCGAATACATGCGGCTTTCGTATCGTACAGATCATTGTACTATATGCCTTGTTCGTGCCGACATTCATGGTAAGATTGCCATGGCCTGTCTTGAGTATGAACAACAGAGGTGGGCTTTTAGACTGGCAACCAACCACCTTGATAACTATCCTTTCACTATAGAAATGTTCGGTCTATGGAGACGTTACGCACGATATTCGTACAGATTTCGAAAGCTGCGTGCTTTGACCTAGATCGAAATACCATACAGTTTGATGCTCCGATAAAATCGAATCCCTGCCGCGGCGGCCGCATTTCGACGGAGGCGAAATGCAAAAACGCCCGTGTGCTTCCGTTGTAGTGCATGTTAAAGAACCCCAGGTGGTCAATATTAATCCGGAGCCCTCCACTACAGGCGTGCCTCATAATCAGAACTGCTTTTGGCACGTAAAACCCCAGAAAGGAGAGAGGAACTCTAGCCACTCTGCGAGTAATACATAGAACGTATTTAGGTGCACGTTAAGGAACCCCAGGTGGTCGAAATTAATCCGGAGTCCCCCACTACGGCTTGCCTCACAATCAAATGGTGGTTTTGGCACGTAAAACCCCAGAGTTTTAACGTTATTACATAGTGAGGTAGCAACTTGTAAAGATCATTGGATTAAATGGCTCAACCATTTTTCTCCGATTCTATTCATTTGTTATCAGTCCCGCTGAGCGGCCGATCCCGGCGATAACGAGGGAGCGGCTTCGTGCGAATCAGTGATGAAGGGTCAAAAGAATGGAAGACAAAAAGTACCGTTACAAAATACAGCCCCTTTACAACAAGCAATATACAGGGTGCCCCAGCTATCACGCAGCACGGTTAAAAAAAAAAAAGAGTAACGGCGTTACGCGAAGCAAACCTAGTGCGTATTGTTTCCAGTAGAGTGGAGTAGCCACCAGTAATTTTTTCGTTACTGAGGTTTAATTAGGTAATTGTAATTAATTATCTAACTCAAGAAGTACTGTCCTAATTATCAAAGTGTCAATGAGAAAGTTGTGGAGCAACATGAAAAACTCCCGATACAGCTTTCTGTTGCTCAATACGTGCTACATAAAAGTGTTTTTCCGAGCGTGAAAGAAGCCCGCGAATACACGCAAAGTGCATCGAGCGGCCAGTCGCGCAGCAATTCTGCGCGACAAAGGGAAAGGGCGTAGATTGTGAAAATTAAGCAAATTCTCACAGTTCTTAACCATAAGCCAACGCGTATAACTCAGTTTTATCAGTCCGTAGGTTGGTACGTTGCTCTTGGAATTTTGAGTCGTACAAAGCCCATTTATGCAGGACTTTGATTTGTGCAAAGTCGTCTATAGCTAACAGGTGTGGGCGCAGTTTAAAAAAAATGACACGGACAAATAACAGTACACGGGACGAGCGCTGTTTATGAGCATAGCCAGAGCAGACGGCGAATGTCTGCTGTAGAGTAGAACACTTTGGGCAGCACACGGGGTGTTCAAGTGTAGGATCACAGGCCCAGTTGACGCGAAGTGTAAGGGCCGCTCCAGTGTGAAATCTTCGGAGAGAGATTCCCTCTACCCGAGAAAGGCTACGAAGAGCACACAAACGGAGGAACTAAGGCGCATGGTGCCCGTCAAGGAGGTATAGCTTTGAGGCGATATAAATATAGAGCGGGTGTCTGAAGCGCTGATATAGCTGTTTCTGCAGTTCTCACGCACTAGACACGCCCCTGTGATACAGGCGAGTGTAGCACTATCAGCGCCATCACGCTAGCCTAGAGCAGGGTGTCTGAAGCGCTGATATAGCTGTTTCTGCAGTTCTTACGCACTAGACACGCCCCTGTGATACAGACGAGTGTAGCACTATCAGCGCCATCACGCTAGCCAGTGTTCAGCCACAGAAGCTGCGAAGGATGTTCCGATCCACGGCGTAAAGAAACCAATCCAAAGGTGTGAATCGGCTGTCAGCGCCGGCCTGCGCGAATGTGTGATAATTTATAGCTTCCCCGAGGCTGCTAGAGGGCATTGGTATGCAGTTCGGACAGAGCTCTGTTGGAATTACTTTTGTCCGCACCTGTAGATGTTGAACAACATGGTGGTTCTCTAGTAGGAACAACTGTAAACCGGTGCGAGCCTTAATGCATTAGGGTCTGATTCTGTTTTGTAACCCGAGATTTAATGTTAATAAAAGCCGTTGAGCATGTTACGACAGATAAGTGTGGATACATTCAAGCCAGTTAGGAGCACGTATAACAGCTCTATTTGCTGTAAGAAATTGCTGTGAACGCTAATAAACACGTATACTCAGGAAAGAACAATTCTTTCGACTGCACAATTGTCTCCACCTTCATCACGTGATCCGAGCAGATGGAGTGAATGCCAGTGAGTTACCATACTTCGATGTGTGATGAATGACATGCAACTTGTGGTCTATCGCAAAGTATTAAGTGCACTGATGTGGTGCCGCTTTCGCCGATACGTTGAAGCGTTTATTATAAGACTACCATGGCCAGTGGCGTATAGTCAAACGGATGGGATATCAGTGGAAGACCGGGTGATGGATGGATGGATGGAAAAACTTTATTGTGGTCCATTGGGTCGCGCTAGTTTCCTAGCCCGAAGCGCGCCGCTCCCACGTTGGGACCGAAAGGCCTAGCCTATCGGCCGCTTCGCGGGCCCGTTGGACTGTCCATAGTTCTATGTTCAGAGGCGTGAGGAATTATAGACACGTACCCCTCGAAACTTTGCTGTTTACTTCTTCATTCTCTTCCCCTCTCTCCTAACAATTCTTCGGTCCCTCACTATTTTGAAGCTTGCCACTTCAAAACTATCGTCATATCCAACGTGTTCGGGCTCGTTGGCGCAAACGTCAAAGAATGCCCGATCATCTGAGACATGGCTAATATGGTTCGCTGAAAAGTCATCACTGAACGACATTAAATCTTTTTCTTTCAAATTGCAGCCATTCGCCAAAGATTCTTGAGGATACAGATTCGTCGCGCGAATGCAGACACAGAATGTGTGATACCAATGACGGAAGCTGAACGAGGTAGTTGCTGAACTTGCTGAACTTGGTGAACGTACAGTTCTGTAAGTTCCGAACAGGACAGGAAAGCCAAACACACAATTCGAACGCTAGCCACCGTTTGTCCTGTGTGCTGTGTGTTCCCTGTCCCGTATTGGCACTGACAAAGAATTGACATGGCCACTTGACACATCGTAACTCGTTTTACAGATAAGAACCATTCATGAGATAACCAGACAATGAGAAAATACAGCGTTCTTTTTTTTCAAGTTCCGCCTATCGAAAACTTTTGGCGGCCGGGATTTCAATTTTTGGACAACGCTTACGTGTGGTCAGGCTTCCGGCATTGCTGGCATCTATTGGAAGCAACAGGTTGTGGTGGCTTACGTCGATGTACATACGTGCGCGGGTGAGCTCTTGTTCTTCCCTCACCCTTTACGCACGTGTACATTCTAGACCAGTGCGAGACCTCCTATATATTACGTTAGGTGAGATTAAGTTTACTTTATTCTTTATTCTCGTCACCTTCTCTTACTTTTCGATCATTTTACTAATTATTACACTGGATAACTTCCCTGTGTTCCGTCTTTCAAATGTCCTCGGAGACAAAGTTGTCACTTCATTTTGCACAAGTTTTCATTTCATTTTATTTTCTTTAATGACACCGCTTAGAGGGGGGGGGGGGGGGGGTTACATAAATATGTAAAAAAAAAAAAGAATCGTCACATGGTTTTGACGTGAAAGATGATTAGTTACATTTGCTGTGAAGGTCGAAGGGAAGATGACAAGAGCGATGTTGTGGGAAAGGCCGTTCCATTCTTTGGCTGCTCTCGGAAAAAAAGAAGCAGAGAATATTTTAGTGCGGGCACGTGGTCGATCAACCTTTAATGTATGGCTAGTGCGATGATATATGGAAGCGGAAGGGGTGATTTAAGGCTCGCGATTAAGCGCAGAATACATTTAAGTTACCTTATTCTAACGTGCACGCGAATGCTGAGCGAAATATAGGTGCCACCAACACCGTACAATGACTAATATACGTTTTTTTATAGGTTAAATAAAAAAAGTTAGCTTATGGTAAACTTTACACATTTCTCCAAGACTCTTTCCTGCCTCCTCCTCCTCCGTGATGAATAACGGAGACCTTCGGCAGTTCGCGGCTGTCCGTCTTCTCCAAAACAGCTCGCCATGCCGGAGAGCTGCATGCAGCCGTGCAACCTGTCAGGTGGGAACCCCGAGCGTCTTTTTTTTTTTTTTTTTTTCTGCCCTTCTCTCTGCAGCGTCCACGCGTGACCGCAGATTGATGCCCACGCCACATCGCTGCGGTCAAGGTTTGTATCTTTCACTCTTCACTGCGGTTAGGACAGACGGCGAAGCATGACAAGCGTGTTTCGGCGGCTCGTTCTTCTATCATGCACGAGCAACAAATTCATTTTTGATGCAGATGAGCCACTCCAGTCGAAAGACGAATAGCGTAGATTATGGTAGTACAGAAACTTCGCGCGATATTGGCGCAGAGGCTCCGCTGGTTCATAAAAACGATGGTATAGGGATCACCCGAAGAAAAACTTTTAATGCGCCCGAAACAGTGATGGGCGGCCTGACGGCAACGACGCCAGGACGACTCGAACGACGCGGAGTTGGGATCGACTACTGGGTGGGTACAAATAGTTTTCTTTCGTAGCTACTTCTTCCAAGGAATCACGATGATGATAAAGACGAAGACGCCTGCGAAATACACGACAAAGGTTGAATGAGGTACCGCATCTACAACTCTGCCTGTTATATGCTGTTCTCGAGTACCCTAAAGACTGCCCAAGTATCAAGCCAGCATTCCTGTTTACAAAGGTTACGGTGGTCTGGAGCCAGCATCGATTTCATCCACAGCCACGTATGAGTGTAGAAGGTATTTAGAGGAAAGGTTAAGCTCTTTCGTTATTTACTGTACAACTAGTTTTGCTTCAACTTCACGAGAAGCATGGCGGCAGGCAACGCCTTCACAGACGGATCCCGTATTCAAGATAGCTCATCGTGACTCCAAGATTTCTCGCTCGGCATCATCACCAATACAGCACAGCTATGAAGCTATGTTCCACACTTGAAGGACGCGCCTGAGAAGTGGGTAGTCTGCTTGGAGCCAAAGTCGGCGCAAGGGATTCTGCGCAACATGCAGGTCAACAGGACATACAGTGACATTTTGTTTTAGTATAGCTCGGAACATGTGCACAGTGCAGCATCTGCTGGAGAGAGGTGTTATGGGTATGATCTCTGGTGTGCTTGCGCATGCCCATACCACATGGTAGAGCGTTGCGCATTCATCGCAGTGTGTGCATTTATAAGAATACAGCGTAAGGTGTTTGTGGCGTGGTACAGACTGAAGTGTAGATATATGTGCTTGGAGTTTCCGCCATACGGCGGCTTCCTCTCGAGTGAGAGCGTTATGCGGCGGCGGTGGTATTCTTCGTGACGGGCGATCTGCTGGACGTGATTATTTCAGTGGGTACCAAGCCACTGTGGCTTTTTCGGGTATGACCATGTCAGGCGAAATGACAAAAAGGGCCCATGAACACGGCGACATGTGCATCATTTCTCTCACCCATGGAAAAGCCCACAAGCTGTTCTAGAATTCTTTTCAGCCGGGGCTCGACTGTAGCATCTGAAGTGTTCCTCCTCTATGTCGGTGTGTGGATGTGTTGTGCTTTCTATGTTTCCCTTCTTTCTTTTCTCTTCTTCAAGCGCGGTGTCGTTTTCAGAAGGCAACTGCTAGCCTGCTTCTCCTATTTTATGTGGTGTTTTTATGTTTCCATGAAAAAAAAAAAAAAAAACGACAGAAAACACATTGAAGACGCTTTCCATGGAAATATGGCTTCTATAACACGGTTCGGCGATGCAGCGAAGAGGTGAGTTATCTATGCACGGACTCTGAAGTCAAATACAGACGTTCTATTTACTTAACCGGAGTAATGTAGAACTGGCTTCGTCAACTCTGGATAGGCGCTGCCTTAACCAACCACTTCCTGTGCTGCTGTGCATAAAATTGGGTGCGCTGAATCACGATCACGTGCATGTAGTGATTAAAGTTAGGCCACCCCACATGAACTGCTTACTTGTCCGTTTTATGCTCATCAGGTGCTAGTGGGGCCTTGGAATAGGGGCACCACCCTGCTGAACAAACTGCGTCCCCCCCCCCCCCCCCCCCTGCCCCCTCTGGGCGACTGGGGTAGGAGCCCGTCTGGTTTCTGAATATAATAAAGTTTTACTACTACTACTCCTACTACTACTAGGCGAGATCTATGCGTCAAGCTTAGAGGGCTGCGGAACCGTCCGCTTTCTTCATGTATGATTCTTACACCCCGACTTTCAATAGCGCAAGAGCGTTGCGTGGTTTTCTTCTTTCTTTTTTATTTAATAACGCGTGACCTAACTTGAACGTATAGAAACAGCGTGCATACATTTGAACTTACTCTTCTTTCGTAGTAGTTTTTCGTTATCTTTCTCTACATTGCGCCTAGGTGTGCTTTTGCGTCTTTCAGTATTTTTATCTTTTTGTTTTAATTGTCCTTCAGTAGCTTTACGTTGCATTTAACTTTTCTTTTGTTTAAAGTATTTTATTCACTGATAGCGCCTTCGTCTATTTAGAAGTGAAATGGTGCAACATGAAGCAAGCGTTTCCAGCCTCTACCACTCTACAGACCTCTACCATATTGTTCCACACCCTTAAGAGCTATCACTTCAAAAAAAGTACTAATTTCGGTACGTCAGTACATAATGTGCACGCACACGCGCGTATTAAGACCTTGCTGCCGCCGATTGCCTGCGAGCTGATTAGTACGTTGAACAAGCAGCCCGACCTTATAACCCGGTCAAAATACAGCTAAACCCTGCCGTTTTGTGAATTCTACAGAAGCCCACGACATTTTCTTGTCAAGTGACACCATTTCTATATCGTACAAAGAAGCAAAGCCGACGCAGGTCAGAAATATTTTAAGTACACATCAGTAGCGCACCCAGGATCTCTGCCAGGGGTGGGGGGGTTGACAGTTTGCCAATACTATCGAAACAGCACGAATTTCATTTCTTCATGGGGAAATTGTCAAAAAATGAGCTTTTTGCGAGTGTGCAGACGATTGCGCGTCTCACATCTTAGTTGCAGTACTCAAATGCGCAAGGAAAGAAAATGAGTTAAACAAAAGGGGGAGGTTAAGTCGGCTTCAGGGGGCGGGGGGGGGGGGGGGGGGGTGTTACAACCCCCGCCCCTAAGATGTCATTACCGGAGTTCTGTTACCCACATAATTTGAGGATTCTCTTGCGTTGCCTCCACATTTTCACTTTTGTTGTGGCTAAAAGCTTACGGCACCATTGTTGGCGCGGACGTGCACGGCTTTTAGTTTATACTTTCGCTTTATTTCG
The DNA here is from genome assembly GCF_013339745.2 of Dermacentor silvarum. Taxonomy (NCBI): domain Eukaryota; kingdom Metazoa; phylum Arthropoda; class Arachnida; order Ixodida; family Ixodidae; genus Dermacentor; species Dermacentor silvarum. Next base: position 78,115,640 of record NC_051154.1, on the reverse strand, counting down.
GCAAATCCTGACAATAGGAGGACAAGAGAATTAGAAGCACCAGTGGCGGCTACCTCATCCGTGTTTCCTCACTTTCAATTTTTTTTTAATTTCCGCTGAGAACACCACGCACAGACACAATATATTTAAACATATACAAAGGACAAAGTTTATTATATTTTTTAAAGAGAAGGAGGTAGCCAACTAAATGGGTAGCCTATACCTAGAGAATGAATATGTTGATGTATGTTCACCTCACTTCAAGTTACTTTGCGTCCTTTTGACCCTGAAAAAAACCTGCAGACTTCAGTGACTCCTTCGGCAGAGTCTTCTATCAACGGCGCTTGAAAATCACGTGAGTGATATGTGTCTCAATATTGATTCTCTTTCCAATAGGCAATGCTAACGACTGGCGAGAAAAAAAAGAAAACAAAGCTCTTCTAATTATTTACAACATTTACGCATTAGGGATGAAAACATCGCATCTTGCATGCAGAGGCCATAAATACGGGGTGTTTCAGCAAACACTTTCAAAAATTTTTTTAAAGGTTGCCTGTGGCAGATAGTACAATTCTAGTTCATAGGCTGGTCTACACGAAGAGGTGGACATTACTTGTACAGAAAAATGAAATGCATAAGCGACTAACTAAAAAATCACCAATTAGGTTTTTAACATATTAGAGAGTTTTAGATTAGGGGGACGCAAGCGTTGGAGGCCCGCTAGTGCTTGGGGCCACGGTACTGCGCATGCGCAGACACCTCTTCTGCGCATGAGCAGTACTGCATCTCCTAGCGCTAGGGGGCCCCAACGCTTGCGTCCCCCTAATCTAAAACTCTCTATTAACTTATGGCCCGTGTTGCAATTTACAAATTCTAGCCGTGGAATTCGCAAGGTGGATGCACTAGGAACTAATTCTCAGGATGGCACCAGTTTAGAGATAATAATTCCCGAACATTGCGGAGAAATGCATTTACGTTCCAGTTACTTTTGCGCTTACCCGCCGTGGTTGTTTAGTGGCTATGGTGTTGGACTGCTAAGCATGAGGTCGCGGAGATCAAATCACGGCCACGGCGGCTGCATTTCGATGGGGCGAAATGCTAGAACACCCGTATACTTAGATTTAGGTGCACTTTAAAGAACTCCAGGTGGTCTAAATTATTCCAGAGTCCTCCACTACGGCGTGCCTCATAATCAGATCGTGGTTTTGGCACGTAAAATCCCATAATTTGTTCTTTTCATACTTTTGTGCATTGATGCATAAAACGATGTTTTGTTGAGAAAGTGACTGGCACGCCAATGTATTTCTCCGCAAAGTTAGAGAAATAGTATCTCGACACCGGTGTCAGCCTGAGATTTAGTTCAAAGTGGATCCGCCCCCCACGGCTAGAATTTGTAAATTGCAACATGGGCCATAAGGCATAACGCCATGGGCCATAAGCTAAAAACTTCATTGGTTAATTTTGTTAATTAGTCGATTATGCATTTCAATTTTTTGTGCAATAATGCCCACCTCTTCGAGTAGACGAGCTCATGAACTAGAATTGTACTATCTGCCACAGGCCACCTTCAAAAATTTCGGAAACTGTCCGCTGAAACACCTTGTATATATAGAATTCGCTCAGTAACCGAAATGATGCCAAGCCAGATTCACTCGAAATCAGAATAAATAGAAGTCTAGAAGTCATGCGCAGCAGTCATGTGCTTATACTCGGACTCAAAGTACTAAAAAGATAAAACAGTGCAGTTTGGCCGGGAAGGCGAAGCAGTATTAGTGATAGTGAAGTAGAAGACAATTACACGAAGGAAGATTCTTACCGTGTAAATCCGTGTAAGGATCGCACTCGTGTGAGGGCCGCACCCATAACTTGACAGCCAATATTAAAAAAAAGAAGACGTCCAACCGAGAAGCAATCGCGTTCCATGCGCTGATCCTGATCGGGCTCAACAGCGAATTGTCGCGCGCAGCGTACTTTCGCGCGTCATGTCGAGAGGCGGCGATCGCGGATGTTTACGGCGGATTTGATACTCGTAGTTGGTAAAATAAGGTCAAATGGCCCGGTCCCATGAAAGGTTCGGCAAAATCGCGACAGAAAAGTGCGGCCCTTACACTATAGTCTTTACGTTAGTTATAGATGGCCATATAAATTGTAGTAAAAATTCACATAAAATGAAAATAGTAAGCATAGTGGACATAGTGGACATAGTAAAGCACGGACCATGTAAACCTTGTAAATACCTCACTGGATGACCTCGAGCAGTCGCTTTCACAACGCAAGCATTGTGAAGAACGCCGGCAGCGGAGGCGAATGGTTCGAACAGCCGCGCGATTCACCGCAACTCCGAAAATTAGATTCATCATCATTATCTGCCTATTTTTATGCCCACTACTGACGGCCTCTGTGAGTGATCTGCGATGACCTCTGTCTCTTAACTCTGCAACACTAGGGGCGCAGAAAGACAGCCCGGCAAGGAAGACAGCGCGCATGAAGTTAGCAGTCATCCCTGGTCGCCCTTTACCATTGCACCCACCAATGATTACCAACGATTAGATATGGCAAGCGGGCCGCATAAGCGTCAACCGCGCACAGTCATTTACAGCTACGGCAGGGCTATAGAGAAGAAGACGCGTACTGTGTTGCGTATGGTGACGTCCGAGGGTCCATCGAAGGTTTCCATGTGTGATGCCGTGCCAGGTGCCAAGAGGAGGAGATATCCAGGGAGATTAGAAAACTGATTTATATACACTGTACATGGTATTTTACAAGAAGGGCTCCATGATATTGGAGCCGTCTACGTGCTAACATCTTTTCATGTGGTAGCGTTTACATCTCCGAGCGTTCTCCATGGTCGAGCGTGCTCTACATCGTCAAGCGTGCTCTACATGGTCAAGCCTCCAGCCTCTCTA
>NC_051154.1:78092755-78110255 GCF_013339745.2 Dermacentor silvarum | reverse complement strand
AGCCACGGTGATCAAGGGGCACTTTGCCACAGCGTCACGAGACGCGCACAGAGGTGCATCAGCGATGAGCCGATTCACCGCTCTCAAGACTGCCAAGAACGGGCTCGCAGCTGAAGTCATTTCTGCATTGTAGACAAGACTATGCGTTCGCGGATATTCGTGAGCAAGACTGGGGTCATGTGGGCGTTTTTGTTTATACGTATAACCAAGCAACGAACACCAGACAGCATCAGTTCAGCCGCGTGATCAGCAGTGTGATTCACCGCTCTCTATATATCTGTGCCAATATACAAGTGAATAAAGAAGCAATGCGTAAAATAAGGTTCAAATGTGCAAGTTACCACCGGAAACTACGTTAACTAAGACGCATATCACGCAACGAGAATGCGCTATGGGTTTAGCCCGGACGCAAAGCAATTTTTTTTTTTTTTTTGCGTGTCTAATGGTCATGCAATGTCTCTGTCGAAGTGAACAAAACTACTGAAAGTGGGAACAGTGGCCCCAAACAGACACCATTTTTCTGAACATTTTGTTTACTTACAGGTGCGGGTACTGTTCACAGTTCTTTCTCTGACACTCGCTCGAGTGCAAGAGAATCTCTATAGATTCTCTTGGGCGTCACTTCCAACAATCTGAGCCGACGTATGCGCCCATTATCACAACGGCAATTTGTGTAACCAATTACTCTTGGCGGTAAATATTCGAGGATAATAGTAAAACTTGTTACTTAAGTGCGACTTTTGGTTGCTTCCGTAAGTAAAAATTACTTTCGGTTGGAAGGCAGTGCTCGAATGCCGTCGACGAAAAGCAGTTACGACTGCAGTTTGTGGGACTCATCGATTGTTTTGCGGAGACCATAGATTGTGAATTAAACATTAAAGATTCTGGGGTATTACGCGCCAAAACCACGATATGATTATAAAGCACGCCATAGTGGGGAATTCCGGAAATTTCGACCACCTGAGGGATCTTTAACGTGCCCCCAATGCCACAGATGGTGAATGCCCCAGTGACAATGAAAGAGACGCTCAGGCGGAGCAATTGCCGACCTCGATCGCCAGGCTACACCAGCCTGCATTGCTACAACACACCACCACCACCACCACACTGGCAGCTATGGGCTGCGAAATTCGTGCTATCATGTATCTGTGAACGACAAGTTTGCTGTCACAGTTCGAAAACGTTAATTTTTTTTTTCGACACTGCTTGCAAGAATCTCACAACAACATTGCTCGCTTTAAGCAGCACCCGCCAATTATCCCGGTGCCGCCAGAAACCCACCGATTTTTCTAATGGGTAGATGTGTCCCCCAGTCTGGTGCTCGGGTACTTGGAGTTCACATCTCAAAAGGGGGCTCAATAGAGATTTCAAAGGGTGGTCTCTGGGCGCATTTGTCCAAGCACAGACGGCCTTGTTGTAGAGAATCCGCCGCAACTTTGGGAGGCAGATGAGAGATACCGCCGGGTATCTGCAGTTAAAATACACACACGCGCGCTTCCAGCCTGGAGCTCGGCCATTACGAGATCTCAACGCTTGGAAAGGGGCGTTTCTCCCCAACCCGAGGGCGTCCTCACCTAATAGGTGATTTGGGACGCCACATAGAATATTGCCGCCATGGAAGCGGTCCATATCCTCTTTTCCGGGGTTTTGTTGTGCTTACCCGATTCGACGGGATTGACATGGCGCGAGCTCCTTTCCCAGGATAATTCACCCCTTAAAGAAAGCCGAGTGTCGAGCCGGGGGACGCCTTTGCCCATTTGGATAACCGGTGGGTAACCGGCGGCAGCGTGGTTTTGAACCCACGACCTGCCGCGGCCGAATCGATGCCGACTTGTAAAAGACAGGTTTTCGTACAACATGACGTGGGTCCCTTGAAAGCCCAAAAGAACAAGACTCCATGCCTCGTTTGTCCTATACTTCTTCACATATTCACATTCACAAGCTGAATTTTTAGGCGGGCTGGATCGCCGATTCTGCGTGACGTATAGCTGATCTGCAACGAATCCGGCGCTGACAGCTCATCAGCGGCGCCCGTGCGTGCGACATGATTCAACAGCACTAAGCCACGTCACGCTCGTCTGCGGAATGAATGTACAATTTGGCCCCGCGTGTGAATCCAGCTTTAGGGGAGAAAAATCCGCGTACATTCCGAAGCGTTTATAGGGCACACGCTACTTACGGAAATCCATGGCCTAAGTTTAGCACGTCAACCTGCATAACGTAACACCAGAATAAATTGACACGCGGACACCTTACGATCAGAACGTTTGTTACGCGTAATTACATCGTCAACCTGCATAACGTAACACCAGAATAAATTGACACGCGGACACCTTACGATCAGAACGTTTGTTACGCGTAATTACATCGTCAACCTGCATAACGTAACACCAGAATAAATTGACACGCGGACACCTTACGATCAGAACGTTTGTTACGCGTAATTACATGGAACTGCCACGTCTCATTTCTCTATAGCCGGTTTGTAAGCATGGAGTAGTCCCCGGTGTACGTATTGGAGCCTGAATTAGGTCGTTTTATTGCGATAGCAATTATATGGACACTCCAAGCGCATTTTTGCCGTCGTCGTCGCCGTCGTCGTTGCCGTGAGGTTCCGTATAAAGTCCAACGGCGATAATATCGTTGCCGCGCTGCGTGTGCGAGTGAAAACGTGCAAGGGTGAGCCGGCAACCGCAGTTTAATCTCGCACACGCAAGAGAGGCAGGCGGCCGGAAGCGCGCGGTCTTCGTTCAAGCTATCTGCGATGCGGACGAAGTGTGTGCCCGCCGGGGCCTCATCTTCAAAGCGATCTGCGATGGGGACAAAGTGCATTCGCCGAGTGCCGGTAGCTTCGTATGCGCTGTGCTTTCGACGTCCAGTTCGCGTTGGAGCGACAGCCAGCGCGAGAAGGTCAATTTGCTCGCTGCCGCTGGCGTGCTTTCTCACTACAGCGTTTTCACGAGTTTCCGCGGTCATCGAGCGAGATGTGTCCATGTTAACCTGTGCGCGCGTGACACTGCTTGTTTATTTAGTTAGTAAGCGAATGTTTACATCTTTATACGGCCGATAAAACTACTATCCTTACTTCGTATAGCTGTATAATTTCCTATTGCAATCGATGCTTCGTTTTTCGGGCGAAACTGCGACTTTTTTACAAATGCAAGCAAACCTGAAAACGGAACAACGCACTGGAGTAGCTTGGGAACGGTTCGCGCTTTAATTTCTGCTCGTAGTATACAGCGTGCGATGACCGCGCCCTGCAAAGAAAGCAATCCATTCGGGCGCTCACATGCCTCCCGCTCCACCAGCCACGCACGACGAGGATTGCTCAATTTAAGGGCAGGCTGCACGTGGGAGTGTTCGCAGTCTCGCGTTGTCACGTCGATTGCGCCGGCGTCCTCTACGCGGCTACGAAGCACTCGGTCGATCGCCCACACGTTTAGAGGCGCGGCGCGGTCGCGGTGCCTTGCCCAACGAAGGGAACGGTGCCCGACTGCACTCGGACAGGAAGTGCGGCCAGATACAAACGCGAAGACCGCCGCCGCTGTAAACCGAGACGCGTCGAGATAGGCGGTGATGCGCCTCCCTCGTGGGGTTGATTCCTCCGGATCGCTAGAACAGGCCGCGCGCCATTGCGACTCACCATTGCGCGCTCGGTGGTGCCATTGCCCTGCTCTGTCGCCACTGAGATCGCGGCGCTTCTCGGACTTCCTCTGACAGTTCCGCGTCGACTGCCGCCTGCTCGCTCGTGCGCGGCGCGGTTCAGCGAAGGCACGCGCCTTCGGCTCCCTTCCTTATCCACTCCTGCAGGAAGAAACTTGTCTTTTTCCGGACGTTGTTAATTGCTTTTGGTTGATGTATACGTACATTTTGCACAACACAGGTTAACAACGGGACCGACGTACGGCATAATCGAAATCAAACGAAGCCAAAAAGAATCGAAGCTTCTAAACGCGGGTAAACAGTAACTCCGCGATCTTGTTATGGCTGATGATGAACATTATTGAAAGCCTATAAAGATGCAAAGACAACGCGCCAACAAAGCGGAACGAAGCCTACAACCGTCGCATGTGGCATGCGGTGATATTTACCAGTGACGACTGTCGTTCTTTTTGTACAAGTATTTTTCAAGTGCATAGAGAGAGAGAAAGAGAGATAAACGAAGAGGGAAAGGTAGGGAGGTTAACCAAGGACGTGCCCGGTTGGCTACCCTACACTTGGGGAGGGGGAAAGGGGAAGAATAGATAAGGAGAGACATTCGCAGAGATAGTCAGAGAAGAATCTCCGCTGTCACAAGCGTTCGTACAATCCAGTACTCTTCACGAACTGAAGAAGGGCTTTTGTGGCCTTTTGCATGCAAGAATGCATAGGCCATGGCCCAAGAATATTTTCTTCCGAGAGCGTTCTGTCATCTAACAGGTTGAGTTTAGCTTGAAGAATACGTCGTTGGGTGTCAAAAGATGAACAGTGACACAGAAGGTGCTCGAGAGTCTCGTCGCACCCGCACAAATTGCACGCCGCACTGTTGGCCATCCCTATTAGGAACGAATAGGCGTTGGAAAATGCTACACCCAACCACATGCGACACAGTAAAGTTGTTTCACGACGGGAGAGTCCAGGTGGTAGGCGAAGTCGCAAGTTAGGGTCAACAACGACCAGATATTGATGTCGCAGAAGACTTCTGTGCCAGATTATCCGGGCAACGCACAGCTTCCAACAACTTATCACATTTCATCAGCTTCCCGCCACCACGTGACCCCCCGAACGGATCTTCCATTTTCAATCCATGAACTCAAGGCGGCGCTAGCTTTGTGCAGACACACGTCGTCACCCGGATCTGACGGAATTTCTTACAGAGCTCTGTGTCATCTGGGTGAGCGGGCAAGGAGTGTTCTTCTTGAAATCTATAATGAATCCTGGCGAGCTGGCACACTTCCCACAAGCTGGAAGACTAGTCGCATAGTTCCGCTACTGAAGGCTGGAAAGTCTCCGTTGGAGCTTTCATCGTATCGCCCGATTGCATTGGCGAGCTGCGTGGGAAAAGTGATGGAGCGGATGATCCTCGGGCGCCTGGGGTGGTACTTGGAATACCACAACGTCTACCCAGATGCCATGGCAGGAATCCGACGCGGCCGCTCGTCGATTGATAATGTCGTCGACCTAGTTACCTATGTTCAGCACCAAAAAGGGTGTAAACGTCTGTGCGCTTCTTTGTTCCTCGACGTCAAAGGGGCGTACGACAACGTTACACATCAATCTATTCTCGCCGCTCTCGAAGAGATAGGCCTCGGTGGTCGGATGTTCCGATGAATTCATAGCTATCTCTCTATGCGATCTTTCTTTGTGAGCACCGAGGACGGCCGCACTTCTTTGCATTACACCTACTGTGGCGTCCCCCAAGGTGGCGTACTGAGCCCTACGTTGTTTAACCTTACGCTGATTGGTCTTCTTCATCACCTTCCAAACACAGTTAAATTATCAATGTACGCGGACAACATATGCGTTTGGGCGTCCGGAGTGACACGCCTACAGCTGCGCGCCAGGCTCCAAAAAGCTGCCACTCAGACTGCACACTATCTCCGAAATCAAGGCCTGGAGATTTCATCTGACAAATGTGCACTTGTGGCATTTACGCGTAAGCCTATGACGCACTACAGTGTGTTAATCAATGGGCAGATGATACCATTTGTACGGTCATATAAATTCCTGGGTGCCATATTTGACAGAGACGTCTCATGGAGCCCCCATGTATTGTACATGAAAAAACGGATGACAGGCATCTGTCACCTTTTGAAATTCTTCGCTGGAAAGACCTGGGGAATGTCGACAAGCGCTATGCTTCGACTATATACAGTACTTTTTCTCGGCTTCTTGCGGTACAGCTTGCCAGCATTGACTAACGCAAGTACAACAAGCCTACGTACTATACGAAGTGTGCAGGCCCAGGCGCTCCGGATTTCTCTAGGTCTTCCTCGAAGTGCGTCAACGGCGGCAACTATTGCAATCACCAGTGACCACCTCATAAAGACCCACATCGCAGTTGAAGCAATAAGAATGCACGTAAGGCACCTTGAACGGACTCCTTGCCACCATCTAGCCTCTACCTGCGGAGAGACCACACGCCTCGTTCTGCCGAATGGTATCCGCACATCGTGAGGCTATATACCATCTTGCTTCACCCCTGCCGCGAGACCTTCCACTCCTCCTTGGTGCCTCATTCAGCCAACGATCAACCTGACAGTACCTGGCGTCCGGAAAAAAGCCGATATGTCATCGCCGGCTCCTAAACAGCTTACCTTACCCGTATTATATGAAAAGTACCGGAATTACACCCACATATACACCGACGGTTCCGTCTTGCAGAACAGCTCTACCGCCGCTGTCGTTATTCCAGAAAAAGCCACCACTATCAAGATGAAAACATCTCACTTGACAACGTCGACGGCTGCAGAACTCGCAGCGCTTCGAGTCACACTACATTTTATTAATGATGAACCAGCACACAAATGGTCCGTTTTCTGCGACTCAAAGACGGCACTGCAGAGTTTACTGTCAGCCTTACGGCGCGGTCCACAGGAACAACTGGTTTTCGAAATCACAGAGACCATACACCACCTGACTGAGAAAGGACACGAAATAATCTTTCAGTGGCTGCCAAGTCACTGTGGAATTATTGGCAATGAACGTGCCGATCAAACTGCTCGTTCAGCTCAGGAACAAGACAACCGCCTATCGATCCCGCTGTCTCGGACAGATGCTGCAAGGATGCTCCGCCTACTTGCACGCCAATGCACTTCATCATACTGGAATAAACCACATTTTATGCATGCCCGATTATACACCTTGGATCCAACCTTAAGCCTTCGACTTCCAACAAGACTTCCCCGAAGAGATGCGACCCTTCTGTGTAGGCTATGGTTGGGCGTCGCGTTCACCAATGCCTACGCGTTCCGCATAGGGATGGCCGACAGTGCAGCATGTGACAATTGTGGAGACGCGAAACGATTCGTCATGTTCTTTGTCAGTGCCCACAATACAGTGTGCAGAGACAATCGCTCTCCGTCGTGCTGAACCAGTTGGACGACAAGCCATTATCGGAAGAAAGAATTCTGCAACATCGACGCGACTCATCATCGCATCAGAAGGCCGTGCAAGCGCTCCTGCGGTTCCTGAAGTCCACTGGCCTGTGTGAACGTCTGTGATTGGAACGCCTCCTTTGTTACCTATGCCTGTGTCCTTTTTTTGTGTTTTTTTTTCGCTCTATCTCTCTCTCTCTCTCTTTGCACTCTCTCCAACCCCTTTATCCCCCACCCCAGTGCAGGGTAGCAAACCGGAAACTGACTTCTGGTTAACCTCCCTGCCTTTCCTCTCTCGCTTGCTCTCTTACTCTCTAGGGTCAAGAGAGAGCAAACATGAGTTGGTGAAACCCGGTGAATTCCATCGCAGAAGTGTCATATGGCGAGCAATCAATTGAAGTTGCCGCGCAGCATCCGTTCTTGAGAGTGGTATAGGAACAGGCTGATATTTGTGATGACCCGAGCGTGCTGCTTCATCTGCGCTGTCGTTGCCGACAATTCCGCAATGGCTCGGCAACCATTGAAATACAATGTCGTGTCCTTCTTCGAGAGCGTGATGATGAGCGTGCCTAATTTCGCGCGCTAGCTGGTCGTGTAACGCTTGTCGTAGGGAAAATTGCAGAGTTTGTAGAGCTGCTTTAGAATCACTGAAAATGGCCCAACGATTTGGAGGCTGCGTAATTGAGTGCACATTGAAGAGCCGCAAGTTCTGCTGTTGTAGACGTGGTGTTGTGCGAGTATTTAAATTGCAAAGTGACGGCGTCCGATGGAATAACTACTGCTCCGGTAGAGCTGTTGGAAATGGTGGAACCGGTCCGTGTAAATGTGTATGCGGTCAAAATAATACTCGTTGATGACAAGCAGAGACTATTGCTTCAGGGATAGCGTTGAGAAGTCTGCCTTTTTGCTAATCCCAGGAACTGAGAGGCACACGTGAATTTGCCGGAGGCACCGCAATGCCGATGTTGGGCGTTTCGCAGGCTTGAAGCCATATGGTAAGGAGGCATGATGTCTTGCCATAATACTACAGAATGTAGCCTGTGATCTTCGCAATGGCAAATCAGCTAAATGATGGGATGGTAGCCGTGAAATGTGTCGAATGTGCGCTCTTAGCGTCTCACCGACGATATGAGTGGTGATCGGGTGCTCCTGTGCAATGACAATTGTTGCAGCTGTCGATGAACATCTCGGGAGGCCAAGACATGTCCGAAGTGCTTGGGCTTGTACGCTCTGTAGTGCAAGGATATTAGTCTTGCATGTGTTGGACAAGACAGGGAGACTGTATCGCAGGAATCCGAGAAAAAGTGCCGTGTATAGCTGTAACATGGAGTGCACGGATGGTCCCCACGATTTTCCAGCTACGAATTTAAACATATTCTCAATACAAATGAGTTTTTTTCTTCATGTAGGAGACATGAGGACTCCAAGTGAGGTCGCGATCCACAATAACGCCTAAGAACCTGTGAGTTTTCTTGTACTCAACTGACTGGCCCTCGATACACACCGGGTAGAAATACAGCGGTCGTCGTGTAAATGCCACTAGTGCACATTTTTCTGCGGATATCGTCAGGCCTTGTCGGCGAAGGTATGCCACTGTCAGGGTTGCCGCTTTCTGTACTCTGGCGCGCACTTGCGGCCTTGTCACGCCGGATGCCCAGATGCAAATATCGTCTGCGTAGAGCGAGACATTAGCCGTCTGTGGTAGCCTTTCGGCGAGCCCCACTAGAACAAGATTGAAAAGAGTAGGGCTCAACACTCCGCCTTGTGGGACACCACGACTGGAGATATATCTATTTGTCAGCCCATCTTCAGTTAGGACAAACACAGATCTCCGTGATAGATAACTCCTAATCCACCTAAAGATGTGGCCTCCAAGTTCTGCAGCCTCAAGAGCTTGGAGGATGGCTTCGTGGGTTACATTGTCGTAGGCAGCTTTTACATCTAAGAAGAGTGCCACAGAGAGGCGCTTCAGAGCTTTTTGTTGTTGCACGGAGGTCACAAGATCAATGACGCTGTCAATTGAAGACCGTCCACGTCGAAAGCCAGCCATAGCCTCAGGGTAAATGTCAGTATTCGAGGTACCATTCCATACGTGTTAGTAACATCCTCTCCATGACCTTACCGATGCAACTCGCAAGTGCAATCGGGCGGTACGATGTAATGTTCAGCGGAGACTTCCCAGGCTTCAGTAGAGGCACCAGTCGGCTACACTTCCAATCGTCGGGGACTATGCCGTCATGCCAAGATTGATTAAAGATATCCGGAAGATAGCATTGTGCTGTTGGACCTAGGTTCCTTAAGGCAGCGTACGTCACCCCATCAGTACCGGGTGATGACGACCGCCTGCACGCTGCCAAGGCCGCTTGCAGTTCTTCCATAGAGAAGGGCACATCCATGCTTTGATCTCTCGCGACGGGAACGTCATGTAGCGAGGAGTCAACCAGCAGAACGAAGTCGCCAGCAACATTCGCACAAAAATCTTCCGCGACCTCAAGCTCTAGACGACTTTGATGTAGAGCCAGCGCTGTGAAGGGACGACGTTGTTGTGGAAGTGAGCGAAGGCCCTGGAGAGTTCTCCACACCGGTGATAACGGCTTGCGAGGGTCCAGCGATTCGCAAAAGGTCTTCCATCGTTGGTTCTGAAGTTTGATCATCTGACGATGAACTTTCTTCTGAATGCGTCGGGCTTCCCTCAAGTCATAAATGGACTTAGTACGCCTATATCGTCTCTCGGCCCGCCGGCGGATAGCCCTAAGTCTCTCCAATTCTTGGTCGAAATCTGTGCGTCTTGTAAATGTTATATACGTCCGCGTAGAAGCCTGTAGCGTTTGTATGATCACGTCTTCAAGGGGCTCGGGATGTTCATGTCTGCACTTGTCCTCGATCGAAAGGCGGTACGCTTGCCAGTCTACCTGTCTTGAGAGCACAGGGGAAATAGAGTTGTCAAGGCCTCTGAGAGTTACGTACGTGCATAAATGCGCATGGCGTAGTAATATCACATTTCCGAGCAGCCGACCCCCCCCCCCCCCCCAACCTCTTTTTTTAAAAATGAAAATAAATATAGGAGTCTGTCACCGCGACGTCATTTCTTTTTTCGTTTAATAACTATTAAATGACAAGAAATACACTGCGGCATAAGTGAAAACTTCCGTGCAATGTCTCGTTATCGTCTGACAATGCAGATGTTGCTAACTAAGCATCTTTTTTTTTTTTTATCGCTTCCTAGCGGTTGTCCGCGCCGCAGAGCTTGGATACAGAGGGAGAAGAAAAAAAAAGTTCCATCACAGAGAGTACCGAATTCCGAAGCTTATTACCGTACATAGCGTTGGTCTGCCTAACGTTTTCGAATTTCACGAACACGGAGATGGCGGGTCAAGGCACTCGTCTAACTCGCGTCGACCTACATACGCAGCGCGACCGAAACCAGCGCGAGCCGAGCGTTGGGAAACATCGCGCATAGCCGTAACGTGTCACGCGGAAACATGCCGGTGGCTTTTCGCAGCGGCCTTCGCGTACACAGCAAACGCCCTGAGGAGAAGGATGCTTCGTTTCAGTGAAGAGTAAAACCGAGCGCGTCCTCGCTGTTGTCGGCGCCACGCAACGTTTCGAGACACCGCGCGCGGCCACCGGCGCGAAGCCCGTGAAGCGAACGTATTAAGCCACCATGCCTCGGGAGAACAGAGGGGCGCGTTAGATGATTCGGGAGGCCTCGCGCCGTTCGAGTAAAAATAAAGCAAACGTAGCTTCTCGTTCATGTCGCATGCCGCAACGGTTGAGCCGTGAATGCAACAATGATGCAAGCCAGCGGGAAGGAACCTCCACAGTTAATGCGCGGCTGATGAAGCTCATTGGGAGCGGAACGAGTGTGAGCCGCCGTACCTCGCGCGTCTTATTCACTGTAAATGATGTGATTTCGTACGTACTTGGACAGCATCTCCATGCGTGGCATATACGGGACACTGTTCCCCGCAAGCACCGACTCCACTCGCACGGTTCAGGTCAAAGAGAGATAATGCATGGTGCGTAAGACACGATTTTGGATCGCCGGGAGACAACAATGCTCGCGCTGTTAGCAATTTGACGGTGAAGTTGCAAGAAGTTGCAAGAAGTTGCAAGATCTTATGGGTGCGTCCTGTTCGTTCGACGTCGGCACAGCTGTGTCTTACGCGGCGGCGCTCTCGGAAACGTTCACTGTATACCTTGATGCAACGTGCTCGGTTCAGCCCAAAGAGGAAGAGTGCTAATATAGATGGCAAACAGAGCACAAGGTATAGCTTGTAGCACGCCATATACAAAGTGTCGTGTTATTCGATTTCAGGATCGAACTAGGTTAACACGGGTGCAACTCTCTTGATTAGCGTTTTCGGGGAACCATTGTAATTCCAGTGCTCAGTTTTATAAAGACGTATGACGATTAGAAGCAGTTTGATACAGCGGAACGCGTTGATTCGTCTGCACGGAGTTAACGCAATACACGAGAGCAGCAGCGCAAAAAAAGAAATGAGAAGTATAGCGAACTGGGTGGGAAATTTTTTTCAACGTAGTTCCACCACCCGCAAACACGTAAAAAATTGGTCGTGACTGAAAAACAGCTTTGGGCATTACCGGAAGCAAAAGAAACACTCTTCGTTCAAGATCAGCAGCAGAAGAAAAAATGTCACAGTTTCGCCCTAAGGGCGAAGCAATGAATGCGATAGCAACACAGCAATGTCATACGAAGTAAGGTGAGCGGCTTTGGTAGCAATATGAATTGTAGTAAACATGAGCTGATTAAGTAAGGAGGTGTGCTGCGGCGTAAGTAGACCGACATGACGAGAGACTCGATGACCACGAGAAGGCGCGTGTGAAACGGTGGTGTTGATGAGAAGCGCTTCCCGTGGGCAGCGCGTGCGAAGGGACACATCTGTAGCGCTGCACTGCCGATCCGGGCAGCATTGCATGTGTAGCGTGCGTTGGAAAATGTGGCCCGACTATTACTAACTGAATGAACAAGCGTGGTGTGAGCGCGCACAAACAAACATGAATAGCTCACACTGAATGACTGCAGACAACGACCGTCAAAACTCTGGCAGCAAGCGGATACGCCGCAGCGGCGAAAGTACGTGCGGTCTATCGCTTCAACGGAAACTGAGCGCGTAAAAGTAAGAGCCGTGTGGAGATAAGAGACGGTGCGAGCGAGCGACGATCGCGGTTGTTGGCAGCGTAGAAGTGCGCCCCCCCCCCCCCCCCCCCCCGCTCCCTCCAGCGCTGGCTTACCGCTTCCTTGCTTGCGCGTGGGAGAGATAAGAGACTGTGCGGACGAGCGACGAGCGCGGTTGTTGGCAGAGAAGTGCCCCCCACCCCCCCTGCTCCCTCCGGTGCTGGCTTTCCGCTTCCTTGCTTGCGCGTGGGAGATTGAGTGCGTTCGCTCTCCGTGATAGCGCGCGTCCCCGCACACTTCCGCTGGGGCATACGGCGCGCGGCGAAGATTTTATCTATACGGAACCTCACGGCGACGCCGACGGCGACGGCGACGGCAGAAATCCGGTTGAAGTGTCCATATAATTGCTATCGCAATAAAAAGTGAACATCCTCTCATATTTAGAACAGCGATAAGGAGGAGCCGATCAACCAGTTAGCTGCCTTTTTAACGACCACAAAAGTGCATCATATGCCCGAAGAAAATGAAAAGGTGTGCTGCTATACAGGGTGTTTCAGCTAACTTGTGCCAAGCCTTAATAATAAGTAGAACAAAAGAAGAAAAAAAAAGTTTCTATGTGTGCGCTATGCGAATGCAAACAACTCAGTATTCAACACTCGGAGTTTTGTTTTATTATGAGCATGAGTCATTATAAAGTGAACCTGTATTATAACATTCATTATAAAATGAACCAACTTCTGAAGTACTGGTTTAAATGCAAAACCGTCAATACAAAAGTTACTGAGTGCATTGAGATATGTCCAACGGAATTATGTTCACGGTAGTAACTGTTGTGGTTTTATTTATTATTTTGGGGGGGCTCAAAGATAGCGCGCGAAATCTTAGCATGTACCATGTGACTAGGCGCATGTGCGCAGACTTTTATGGCCTCAAACGTGCTTCGAACGAACGATTAATGCTACATGCAGACCGAACATAATGAACAGGCTGCAAGCGAAAGTGATCGATTGTTGCGGCGCTATAGTATACGGCCGCGACCGTCGTTTCAGATGCATCGACATCCGCCGCCATAACCTCCACTCCCGTACCGCCTCAAAAAAACGGACAGTGTTTTCAGAATCGCTGTGCGCACTTCATTTGGATATTTCTGAACGCGCTCTACAACTTCTCCATTAAATATTTTGCATATAAATCAATATTATAGAAGTTAACTCGTTTTTAGTAATCAACTACTTAAGCTTATGGTAAACAGTAATTTGAGTTACTCAAGAGGACAGACAGTTAACAATACTGTGTTGGTTGCATTCGAGTAGGGCACCACGTGTTTTTTAAATACTTCGCACAAGTTAGCTGAAACACCCTGTATAATGGAATATGTGTCGCGTTTTTACCACTAACTGGCTAACTTCGGACATAATACCCCTCCAGGAAAAAAAAAAAACGAAAAAAAAAACAAGAAATCTTCACGGCTCGCATCGCGCACGAACTACAAACGTGCCTGACTGTTCCGAACAGTAATCAATGGGAGACCGGAGAACTGTGGCAGCGTCCGCAGACTGCATTTGGAAAGGAAGTTGCCGCAGGCCATTGCAAACGCCAAGAGCTGTTCCGCACAGCGCGCAGGTACAGTGGCCTCAAGATGGTTCGCGGCGTTGCTCACAACGTCACGTTCATCGGTGGAAGTGACAAGCGTGGCAGCGGTGTATTTCTTACACCGCAGTGCGACGTCCCCGTTCAGATAGACCGATTCCGTATATGTATGCATCGCATACGAATATACTCTTAATCTCGTTCCAGAAATGGAAGCTTTCTGCAAGTTTTTGCTCTTACTTAAATGGAACTGCGTTCCAGGTATAAAAGGATATTATATATATATATATATATATATATATATATATATATATATATATATATATATATATATATATATATATATATACAGGGTGTTTCAGCGAACACTTTCAAAATTTATTTAAGGTTGCCTGTGGCATATAGTCCAATTCTAGTTAATGAGCTGGTCTACTCGAAGAGGCGGACATTACTTGTACAAAAAATTGAAATGCATAATCGACTAATCGACAAAAATTCACTAATTTACTTTTTATCTAATTACCTGATGGCCCACATTGCAATTTACAAATTGTAGCCGTGGAGTTCGCAAGGCGGATCCACTTGGAACGAATTCTCGCGATGACATCACTTTTGAGATATTAATTCCCGAACTTTGCGCAGAAATGCATTGGCGTTGCAGTTAATTTTGTGCTTCAATGCATAAAGCGACGTTTTGTTAAGAAACTAACTGGAACGCCAATGCATTTCTCCGCAAAGTTCGGGAATTAATATCTCGAAACTGGTGTCATCCCGAAAATTCGTTCCAAGTGGATCCTCCTTGCGAACTCCACGGCTACAATTTGTCAATTGCAACATGGGCCATCAGGTAATTAGTTAAAAACTTAATTAGTGAATTTTGCTTAATTATTCGATTATGCATATCAGCTTCTTGTGCAAGTAATGTCCGCCTCTTCGAGTAGACCAGCTCATGAACTAGAATTGTGCTATCTGCCAAAGGCAACCTTGAAGAATTTTTTTAAGTGTTCGCTGAAACACCCTGTATATATAGAATGCCGTACCATATGTTCAAACATTTTACTTCTTAAGTACGCATAATAAATCTGAGGAAACGTGTTCTATAGTGACGTAGCCAGTGTTAAGTGCAGCACCGTTTCCCACCCGCGCGCCTAAAACGAGGTTCAGGCATGTTGGAAAGACGCCCATACATAAACACTCACTCCACGAGCACGCCGACTCGTTTTCACTCATTCCGCAGACGCGAGACGCAGCTTTGGTGAGTGACGAAGGGTGCGGACGTGAGCATGAAAGGGGGCGAGTGCCACGGAGTGGACGTTAGTGTACACAGGAGCGAATGGTGGTTAGCGTGAGAACGAACGAATGACGGCGATTTTCAGTGGATGCGAGTACAGATGAGGACGGGTGCCGGTGACTGGGAGTATACGCGAGGTATGAGATATATGGGTGCCGCTATAGGTGTGAATGGAAGTGATAATGAACGCCAGTTGATGGGCATCAGTGGGCGTGAACAGGCACGTGAGTGAGTGCCGACGACACAGTGTGCGGCTAAGCGAGCGCACTAGCCTGCATTGGTGAGTGCGTCAGTATGAGAGTATCAGCTCATACTGCCGTCCTATGCATATATATTATACGGAGGACGCGGCGTATACACTCTGTAGCTCATTGGTGTGCATGGGGCATCGCACGCGTAATGCAGAAGATGTGGGTTCGGCTCCCACCGGCGGTGAGTTGTCTTTTCGCCCATTGTCGTCACCCCTTTTATCACTTCTGTACGTTTCAATTTTAAACAACACAGTTTTCTGTTTCATACACACTTTCGTTGGCTTCATTCTCTGCCGGCTTCATGCGGTTGTACAAACTAAACCAAAAACCGAGCCCCTCGGTTCACCTTATCCTCCTCGCTAGTCACCTGCGCAGAGTTCCGTCAACTAAGATTACTTGAGGGAAATAAGTCATCCAACCACCGTGAAAATCGTAAGGATAGCACAGGAATTTTTTCCATTATATGAAACGGCTTCGTTGGAAAGCGCGCATTGCGGTTTGTTTTATTGTTCTTTCTGGTTTGCGTCGCGCGCTAATCTTCACAGCAGCGTTTACGTTTACAACAATTCACTTTTACCGCATAAATTTTCCAGCGCAAAGATAAATCTCGAAATTTCCGAGTGTGCCTGTCACTATGTAGGTGGTATGCTTCGATATACTACAGGCAGTTATATTTGTTATGTTCTGAAAGCAGTCCGACGATGGCAATCGGGCACCAAATATGCGTAATCATTGTCGCATAAACAAGTTTGCGATGACAAATTATCCTTGAGAAGATTATTAGGAAAACCGAGAGATTGTTCAAAGAAGCCAGGAGAAACTTTACAAAATTCACTCCGCTTGAAGCGCCATGCTGGCATTGCAGATACCCCAGATTTCCCTATGGTATTTCCAGCATCATTATTATTATTATTATTATTATTATTATTATTATTATTATTATTATTATTATATTATTATTATTATTATTATTATATATTATTATTATTATTATTATTATTATTATTATTCCTTCTTGTGTAACGGATGACTTACGTTGCATTCCAAAAGGCTTTATCATACTTAGAGGATGCTAACAGAGTAGCAAGCATAAATATGTAGTGCATTTTATGCATGGCATACACTTATCATATTCTTAAGCAAAAGTTATCTGCCGAATAAGTTGACCAAAAGATGCTCAGATCCGCTGTCACAATGATCGCGCACCGATTGAAGGCATGAAACTACTGACTGAGTCGGCGGCGGTCAAGCTCTGACGCAGGCGACGAGACACTCGTCCCTTTCCCTTTACCTGCAGTGAACAGTATCTGGATATACCACCTACTGCACATCCAGGGAGAGGTAGTTTTTTTTTTTTTTTTTCTCCAAAGTTCACCCCAAAGAGACACGGGAAGGTCGCGGTCATGCGAGATGCACAGGAAGCGGTCAGCGTTTTCCTGCCCGTCCACGCTATTTTTTTTAAGCCATTGTTTATTTGACTGTACACTACATTTTTGCCGCCGGACTTTTTTTCGCAATATCCTCATAACAGTTGGTTACAGGAAACTGGCCGTACTCAAATTCGCATTCTATACTCGCAAAAGGTTTCCATCCATAAGGGAACACCAGAACAGCAGCAAAAAAAATTAATAATATAATTGAGCCAGTTAGTGGATGGAAAATATGGAAGAATGCGTAGACACTGAATAGTTACAGGAACAAAAAAAATGCGCTTGGCGTCTGAGCCTAACCTTGAATCAATGGTCCTGCAGTGCAGTGGGTGTCGAAATGGCCGTGTCGTCATGTGCGATTCACTGCAATGTGCCACTCGATTCTCCCCAAAACATATGCACCTGAAGTTCAATAAATGCAATGTTACACATTGCATTTATTCTATTTATCCCTTTCCCCCATGCATATAAGCAAATAAGTGTGGGGGCTCGCCAGGTTCGTGATAGCGAGATAGTGGACCGGGTAACACGGTGTCAGCTGTTTATCGTTAACCTTGTATTACAGAAAGTACGCAAAATACTCGCATGAGTTATCCTAACGCTGCAGTGCAGCACTCGGCGACACAATTTAAAGGTATTCCGATTAATTTAGTGCCAATTTAGAGCTAATCAGGTAGCTTGTAACTGAATTGTATACGTAAGTAAGCCGTTGGTTATAAATT
>NC_051154.1:78029424-78092655 GCF_013339745.2 Dermacentor silvarum | reverse complement strand
ATATAACAACTGCGCTAACTGAATGCGCCACTGCAAAAGAAAAGCGGAAAAACATGACTGGGCAAGCTACCTTGTTGTTCGAGGCGCTCTCCATATGTTAAACATTTTGTGCGCCCTCGCAAACGAGATCTCTTCACGGAGGAACGGTGCCACTGATAGCGCAGATTTGAGGCTAAGCACTGTCACTTATCATATAGAAATACACATGAAAGAGAACAAAAAAAGAAACGAGATGTCTCAGCATCGCCATGCGCAGGTCTTCAAAACTTTGAGCGCAAGCCTCTCTTAGAGTCTCCAACAACGACGGGAATTAACGTCCAGATTACATGCGACGGAACTCTACGTCCAGATTACATGCAAGATTGATCAGTCGTCTAAATTCTCAGATTCGGCCTCCGTAATGCCTTAAATATATAAAAAAACACGCAAATAAAATGTTTCGCGCAAAACTATCCGGATCTCTTGTGTCTGACAAGCACATGACGTCAAGTGGTTTATTATGCGGGCGAAAGTGGGAAAAAGCCTTCGCAACAGTTCGACCTATTCAGTATAGGTCGCGTAAGAGATCGACATTGCACGGTCTAGTTTACGCTAAGTGGCCTGACTGCGATGCGAGCCCGCCGCAGAAAATTGCTCGTTTTTTACAGGTGAATTTCATGGTGAGCGGGCAAATCACAACATGCACACCGTACTCGTTATAGTATCGCGGTATGCAGGCCTGTAAACATTTTCGCACCTATGACGGCAGCGGCGCGTGCGAAGGATAGAAAACTTGCATCGGTCTCGTCGTTAAAGACCTTGATCAATCAACGTGTCGAACGCGCACGGTGAATGCATGCAAAGTACTAAACCTATAGGACAGTGTTCACTCACTTCCAACTTAAGAGCCGCGGTATTCGCACATTGGGAAAGTCAACAGACTCACTCCGCCGAGTCCATGGCCAAACAGAAGTGAAACGATGCGTCCGTCCCGTGGTTGCTCAAAAGCGCGAAGTTCGCTATTACGAGGTTTGCGCGGCCGCCTGCCTGAGAGTGAAGAAACGCGCGCGCCTGACGAAGCCCCGTGTCCGCGGCGCGCGGTCTCGGCCGACGTGGCGGCAGCCCGCTGTGCCCGGCCAGCTGATGAACGGCGACAGTGACGGGACGACGGTCGGTGGCGCGCGAAGACAATGGGACGCCCGCCGCAGAAACACACTCGAGGTAAACAAACAGACCCTAATTTACAACCTCGTCGAGGCACCTTGGCGCGCACAGCACGCGGGCCTCTTATCTGCCCGGAGCTTTAAAGAAGAAAACATCCGACGCTTTCAAACTTCTCATCGGTTCTTCAGAGGCCTTCGATCTGATGATGAGGCACGCCACAAACGAGGGAGACTCGGGATTAATGTTGACAACATGGGGTTGTTTAGTGTGCATCCAATGCACGGTACACGAGCATTTTTGCATTCCGACCTCACGGGAATGCGGCCGCCGCGGCCGGGATCGTACCCACGACTTCGTGTTAGGCAGCGCAATGCCACAGCCACTGTTGCATACGGACCCTTTCCCGGAATCACTCAAATTTCCCGACCACCTCAAAAGGCCGTCGCATTCCAATTATGGTGCACCGAGGCGCATCAACCACGCTACCGGACCCGTCAGACAGGTTGATACTGCTGATAGCCTTCCTGCGAGACACGGGGCTCATCAACACCTGGTGACACACCTCTGATCTCAACTAAAAGGAGGATGAGGTGGAACAATTGCCGGCTATGTAGGCCAGGCTAACCCCACCTGCGTCAACATCATCACCACCACCGCCATCTTCTAACTCACAAAGACCGCTCTTCGCAATGTTACAAGTCAGCCGTCGTCTTAATATAAAAGGCTGGGGAAGAATAAGTAAACCACACTCAAACCGTTATCTGCACAGCATAACATTAAATGGCTGTATGATGAATCCTGTGATGCAAGTGCAAACAATGTATTTAGGAGGCTAAGAAGAAGAAGAAGTCAGTGACTGTGATTAATTATTTTCTACTTCTTATTGTAATATCGTAGCAATTATTTTTCTTCCTTTCGTTGCTGTTTCTTTTTCTTCCACATTTTGATATGTTTGATAGTGATTCTGTTTCCCGATGGGCAGCCAGTCCCGCTCGTGGGTACGTGCCTGGCGTGATGGAATCAACATGAACATCAACCGTGCGGTGAACCAACAGTGCGGTTATACAACAGTTATACAAAATTTTCTTTGTTTTTGTTTTTGCCTTCTTTTATTTTGTGTATCTCATTGTCAAAAAGAATTTTTTTAGCTACCTACTGCCGCCCGATTCTTGGACCCTCAGTGGGTGCGAGCCATGATAAAGGATCATCATCATCATCATCATCATCATCATCATCATCACCAGTGCGGTGGACATATGAGCACAGAGCTTCGTATAACCAGTCCGATGAAGAAGGCGTCTGTCGGCACCAAATCTCCAGGGCAGTGGCTATTCTCCCGGCAGCCGGGAGAATTTCTGCAACGAATTTCTGTCGGCACTCACCTCCTATTGGCTCTTGGAAGGTTAGGGTGTTATGTTAGGTTATGTTATGTTATGCTAGGTTAGATTAGGTGATATTAGGTTATGTGATGTTAGGTTAGGGCGCACCTTCAGGCCGTTTTTCCTCCGGCATTCTGTCATGTGACTTCCGAGCGCCAATAGCAGGTGCGCGCCGGTACAAATGCTGCCGGGAGAACAGACTCACCCAATCTCCAGCCAAGGCTTCGTCAAAGGCACAGGGCGATGTGTCATCTAGGGCAAGCGGAACGGAGCCGTCGACCAACAGTGCCTATTCGCCACCATGCACCCGGTCCCAGATAGAACGCTTTGCGAAGCAGCTGAAGTTCTACGAACAGCTTCCGGAAAACCGCATATCCAGACACGCTCGAGATCGCCCCAAGTTGAAGGCCGTTGAGAACCGCCAACAGGATGATGCAGGGAAACATGGTCAGAAGCAGATGTCACCCACAAAGAACGGGCAAGAGGACGAAGCCAGCAAGTCCCCGAAGCTGTCAAGCAGCAGAAGCTGACCCACCAGGAAGGTACTGGCGTGGTTGACTGCAGATGTTGCTGTGCCAGGGCAAAGCCTGCGGCCTGAGTCGCCTCACTGGCGTCGTGAGTGTCGTTGTTGTGCCGTCGTGATACCAGCATCACCTTCTTGTGTGTGTGTGTGTGTGCGTGTGTGTGTATGTGTGTGTGCGTGTGTGTGTGTGTGCGTGTGTGTGTGTATGTGTAAGTGTGTGTGTGTGTGTGTGGTGTGTGTGTGTGCGTGTGTGTGTAAGTGTGTGTGCGTGTGCGTGTGCGTGTGCGTGTGCGCGTGTGCGCGTGTGCGCGCGTGTGCGCGTGTGCGCGTGTGTGCGTGTGTGTGCGTGTGTGCGTGTGTGCGTGTGTGCGTGTGTGCGTGTGTGCGTGTGTGCGTGCGTGTGTGCGTGTGTGCGTGTGTGCGTGTGTGCGGTGTGCGTGCGTGCGTGCGTGGTGTGCGTGCGTGTGCGTGCGTGTGCGTGTGTGTGTGTGTGTGTGCGTGCGTGCGTGTGCGTGTGCGTGTGTGTGTGTGTGTGTGTGTGTGTTGTGTGTGTGTGTGTGTGTGTGTGTGTTTTATTAAATAAACCTGTTCAGCAGATGTGGAACGATCCGTGTTCTTTGCTTGCGCTTGAATGAAACGAGCAAACAATCATAATTAGGTATAGAGTTAACCATTCTGAGCAGTAAACGACTTGCGTACGCAATATATGTCGTAGTCCATTTATTCTATTTCATCTGTTTTTCCTCTGTTAAGACAAGTGTTTCGATAGTTTCCAGAAGCAACTTTATGGAACACAGCTTTTTTACATTTGCATACTAATTTATGGAGCGCACAAATTCCACTTCCAGTGGAGTTTACGTATACGCACGTACGGAGCTGGTCGTCGTTCGACTGACGTATATGGTGGAACCTGCACCGCGTTGGCGTGAGTTAATTTATAAACGTATCAAAGCAGCAAAAACCGCTTACGAATGAATTCCGGGATAATATAACGATTATATTAGATTTTCTTTTTCTTCTCATGCTTCGTCAGTTGTTCGAGTGACGCTTCGCCTACGTTATCACCAGAATCAGCTGAATGCGAGCGCTGGACGATTAGAATCGAGCGATAGGAGTCCCAATACATTATACGGGTCCCGCAGTTCGTAACCGATAGCGACGCTTGCATAACCCCACGTCAGAACTTAGGGGCCCGAGAGAAAAAAAAGTGCTTGAA
Source organism: Dermacentor silvarum (assembly GCF_013339745.2). Taxonomy (NCBI): domain Eukaryota; kingdom Metazoa; phylum Arthropoda; class Arachnida; order Ixodida; family Ixodidae; genus Dermacentor; species Dermacentor silvarum. The sequence goes on along the minus strand of NC_051154.1, from coordinate 78,088,394 downwards.
TCTAAATTTCATCTGCACGCCCTCACATACGCGCCCAACAATGATTATAAGCGTCACCAAATCATCAATTCAGCGCTTTTTTTTTCTTCCTCATAGCTGTCGTAATTCTGAATTATATAGCGCTTCAAGTCCGCCTCTGGTGAATGCTGATTTGCTTTTTAACTGAACGTCACGTGAATAAAAAATTGCACTGTACTGGCCTGAAAGAGTATGAATGCACAATTTAATTGTGATACAGTAAAATAAGTACGCAAGCCACAAAAAAAAAAGAATAGAAAAGACAAAAAAAGCTCGCTTGAACATCACTCAGACACGCTATAATGAAGTGGGAAATGCCTTGTTTGTGTTATTGCAGTAATGCGAAATTCAAGTGTGTTTACCATCAGCCGGATTTCGCAACCTCTAGCACCCAGTGCCTCTTATAGTTTCAACAGGAGAGCGCCATGCACGAATGAATTTACGGTTCTTGAGGTCACCAGTATATGCATGAGGAGAGCATCAATTCTTTATATATATATATATATATATATATATTGCCGCGCGACTGGCCCCTCGAGGCAATTCTGCGTGTATTTGTAGGCTTCTTTGACGCTCGGAAAAAACACTGTTATGTAGCACGTATTGAGCAACATATAGCTGTATCGGGAGTTTTTCATGTTGCTCCACAATTTTCGCATTGACACTTTGATAATTAGGACAGTACTTCTCGAGTTAGATAATTAATTACAATTACCTAATTAAATCTCAATAACCAAAAATTACTGGCGGCTACTCCACTGTACTGGAAACAATACGCACTAGGTTTTCTTCCCGTAACGTCGTTCCTCTCTTTTTTTTTTTTTTTAATCGTGCTGCGTGATAACTGGAACACCTGGTATATACCGGGTGTTCAAAATTAAGCTTCACGGAATGCGATGGTGCCATTCTGGAAATTCATTCCAAGTGGATACGCCTGACAAGCTCACCGGCTACAAATCGTAAATTGCAATATGTGTCATAACGTAATTAACAGAGAAGTTAATTAGTTATTTTTTAATTAGTTGAACACGTGTTTCGATTTCTCGTGCTACTAATGTCCCCCTAATCGAATAACCCAGCTCAACGGCAAGAATTATGCTACCCATCACAGGCGATGTCTAAAGATTCCATAAAACTTCAAAATGAACACCCTGTATATAAATTACCTAAGCCTAAGCATTGCATATTGAAGTATAGTCTCATTATTTGTTACGTCACTAAATACGACCCACAGTTTTCTGTGCGAGGTTTAACGGTAAAAAAAAAATATGATTAAACGCCGTATACAAGATGTGGTGGTCGTGGATTGACCACTTGATCAGCGATTCCTGCACGCTGGCTGCACTGCACTCAACTGAATGACCAAATCGACTGCGCGATCCGATAACGAGCTGTCAGCTGCAGGAGAAGAGATAAGTGAGCGTTTGTGACTGGCCCAGAATGCGCGACCCATGGATATCACTTCTGCCACGCGGTGACGATATTGCGTCAGCGAGAAAGATGAGGGGGGAAAACAATACGATCCACTTTGTGAGGCACCACAGCGACGATGCCCGCTTTCACGAACGCTCCTATATCCGATAAGACTCCAGTAATTCTGCTCAACGCCGGGCTCTTCACTCCTCTTTAGTAGGCTATTGCCTAATGTATTCCAGCAGGCTGGGACGAAACGAAAACGAGAAAGTAAACCACGTATTCGTTTTTGCCCATTAGCATGTGAGAATGACTGTGGCGTGATTAATTCTTGTAGGGTCACTAGTGCAGCCGCAGCATCTGTAGCGACCGGCTGCGCGCGGTTGCTGTAGAACGAATCGTGCCTCCCGCGGCACATTTACTTAAGTGCCGTGCTGCAAATTCTTAATAGTTATCCCGGTATTTTGCACTTAATTATAACACCTCAACATCGATCAAGGCAGCCTTCACGTCTAAGTCGCGGGTAGGAGGAATTTCAGAGGTACGCTGAAATTTAGAAACATAGGAGAAATACCCTAAACTATTATAGCTTCTATAGAGAAATAAGAACTCCAAGATGCAAGGCGTTTCAATAGCTGCAGCTAGACATTCACATTAATTGTACGATAATTATCTACAATTCCTAATTCATTTATATTTTTTTTGTGTGTGGCTTTAGACATTCGTATCTGCCGACGATGAAATGCTGCTGTTTCGGTATTTTATGGCGAATTGAGGCTGCCGCGCTGCCTGCACACTAGCTTTTATGAGCATTTTATGCCAGATAAGCGTGCGTTACTATGTGGTCAATATCGTGTTTAGAGTTCGCAAATTACAAAAAAAAAAAAAAAAAACGCAGATCCCATGCACTGTGGGAATCGGTGGAAGCGAAGCTTTCATCAGCCAGCGAGGCAAAAGGGCGCATTGCGAAGAGAGATCCGCTGCAGATTTCTGCGACGAACGCGTCTCTCAGCCACCATGGTGAATGACCTTGCAGAGCAAGCGGATATCTTATTCAGCATTAACAGGTGTTGATTCACAAAACACGACGTGCGCGCGACCTTGTATAGGGGGATGGTGATGACAGGTGTATGACACTGAGTATAGTACGACACATACCTAAATACATTTCGTAATTTTGTACTCATTTGTGTCTCAATGACACGTACCCAATGGGCCAAGAATGGATAGCCCAAATATAAGATATTTAAGAAAATTAAAGAAGCCGCTGAATACCGCACTTAAGAGGCCTATTAGCCGACATTAGATGTACAGCTTTCATGCCATGATATGTTTTGTTGCGCAGAACAGAAGTACACTCACTGGCACTATTTTGCGGGTCAATTCCGGGCTATGTAAGACAGTTTGATGTGTCCTATTTGACGAGAATGCACCGAAGGACGCGAAGCACGGCATAGTATATGCAAATAAACCTTCACTTTAGAATACTGCAGAAACTATGAAATAACCGGTGGCATGAATTACGTACTTCCGGAATCGTACACATTCTGTGTTTCCCTGTGTTGACGTGTTTCCCTAGCTTTTGTTTCCGTGTTTGGAATGTGGTACTCTTGAGGGGCCTTCAATTACGCCTGCCCAGGAACATTTGTATTTTGTGAACAGCAGGACTGGTGTCACTGTATCTCCCCTCCCCCCCCCCCCCTTTTTTTTTCGTTTGTAATCATTTAAAGCTTTTTGTTCGCATTTATCATGTCGGATAAGAGTAGCAGGCGCCGCCTACAGGTGCCAACATATCATGAAACACGGATAAATAAAAAAAAAACGTATCTTCACGAAGTGACACTAAAGCGCTTCACAAGATTTACTTCAATGTGTCTAGCGAATAAACTCTGGCGTTCACCGCTTCCTATATGTTAAAGAAAAAAAAAAGAAATACGAAAAAAATGTTCCCATTTATAAATTATGCTTCTTTCACCCACAGCCTTCTCATCTCCGTCAGGCCAGCCCATGGACAGCTCTCTCTCTTCTCTCCCTGGTTTCTCAACTGTCCCCTTTCTGCATTTGCGTCTTTGTCCCGATTCTCTCTTATTTCCTCGCTAGTCACGGCATATTTCAGCTGGCCGACGCTACGGTGCCTTTCAGAACCCTTCAACCTTCCTATCGTTATTTCTTTGTTTCGTTGTGATAATGAGTCAATCAATCAATACAGTAAGTAATATCGGAGTGTCTCCTCATGGGTGGCACTTCTCCGGGCAACAAATAAGATGACGAAGCAACTCGCTCGCGGTAGGGGGCTCTGGCATTCCGGTATTACGTTGAAAACATGCAGGATATATGTAACTGCAACCACCACAGCCCGTGGCTCGTCCTATGCGCAACTCGCGCAGAGAACACGGTCGTTGTTGCAAGGGGTGCGCACACAGCCAAATCGTTTACCGCACGCGTTGCCCACGATCCCCAGTGGTGTAACTGCAGAGGCATTCTGACGGCGGCGCTCGGGACTGCATGGCGCCGGCGGTCATTCGCCTTTCTTGCTGTGTGCGTGTGTGTGTTTTCAACTCGGAATGCAAGCGTGTGCGATTTCAGAAAGTGGCTCCTGCATGATAACTGAGCGCTATGGGAGGCTGGACGACCGACGGCCGGGCCAGCAGCCGCGGGCGAGCATGTGGTGAGAATGCCTCAGCTGGACGCTATAAGGGGGCAAATTAAGGCCTAGAAGAAAGAAAACTGAATTAAATTCTGGCGTTTTTACGTGCCAAAACCACGATTTGATTATGAGGGTGCACGCCGTAGTGGGGGACTCCGGATTAATTTCAACCACCGGGGAAATCATTAACGCGCCCCCGATGCAGGGGGAGAAGAAAGAAAAGGAGCTGAGCGTTGCAAGCACGCTTCTGCACGCGTTTACCGGTGTCACAAGTTTACGAATATAATGAGCGTCCGAAAACAAATATGCATACCGCGGCTCAGATGAGCAGTCCTAAAATAGCATGTCGGACTGCGCTATTCATGCATGTCCCGTCCCAGCACACGCTTACACACCTAATCAACCAAATTCCCCGAGCCTGCATAATCAAGCGGCGAGGAGATTTTTTTTTTTTTTTCGCACGCGGGCCGAGCTATCTATAATGACATAGGGACCGAACTGGGCGTTGTCGATCGCGTGATTGCCCATGCGAGATCTAACAAGGCTTGGCGTTCTCATGGACAAGCACGTGGCATCGCCACACATGTACACAATGGCACTTCGTGGCTCATACTGCTTAGCAGCCCGAACGCTCCGGGATACTTATATCCGCGTTTCTCCCGCTGCGAAGTTACACCGCCGTGGCGTTCTGCTGTCGAGCACGAGATCGCGAGTGCAGCTGCGCGATTTCGGTGCGCACTGGAGCATCCCAGAAGGTTAAAATTAGACCGAAGTCATCCAGTGTGGAGTCTCTCATAGCCGGCAGGCATCTCGGACACTTGAACCAATTAACTTTTTTGTTTCACTTCCGTTCACATAGCACCAGAAGCGTCCAGCGTTGGCAAATCGCTTATGTACGAACTAGAGTCTGGATTTTAAGTTGACCCATGCTTCGCATTTCGCTTCAACTTCGGTGCATATGTAGCACGCCGGCTTTCAAAGGAATACCGCTAATGCGAAGAAGAAGATGCGCCTCAGTCCAGCAGCATCGCCAACGCTCGGCTCGCTCTGCTCGCGCAGCTGGTCGCTGGTGTCTTTCGAGACGGTGCCTCACGCTGCCTCGCCGTTCCTTGAACTCGTCGCGTCCTTGAAGGACACCGCCAGTAAACCTCTTATCACTAAGATCAAGTTTTTGTTAGCTTGGGTTGGCTTCGATAAAAGAAGGTTCTAGAATATTTTCGAAATTAGGCCTCTTGCTCGCCAAGGAGATGTAATGCCGCGAGATCCTGAAAACCATGCCAGAAAACAGTCATGCTTGATAATGTTGGCAACTTGATAACCGCTGAAAAAAAAAATGTATGTCAGAGAGCATCGCATATCTATCTGTTCGGGCCTACAAATAAGTGATTCACACAATGTCCCAGCGCGTGAGATCTGCACGGTTGATTTTCTTTTTTCGTAACAACTGCTCAGTGTTGCGACAAAAGCTGAAAGTGACAGCGTTCACACGTCTCTTTATTATTACTATTTTTGATGACACGCTCACCCAACCCGCAGCTGCGCAATAACAGACTTACGTAGACATACCTTACGCTACCATCTCTTCTAGAAGAGGACATCACTTAGGATAAGTGCAAACAAGATCATCTGTGACGCTCCCAAACGGAGCCATTGTTCGTTATCTCGGTCTGCGAACAATAGGTCAGCGTGAGCCCCCGAAGCGCAAACCTATCGTTTCTTTTTTTCCTGAGAACTGTGACGCCTTATCTTCAGTCACTGTAGGCGTCATATACAGCGAGGATTTTAAAAATCACGCAGTGCAATGCGAAAACTCGAACAGCTTTATACGCTTTCAGTGCGTAGCCAGAGCACCTTTCCATACTACACTTGGGTTGGACGCCCACTGAAACAGTTAACTCCATACTTTGGAAGCCCTTAGTGCATTAACTGCTCACTCAACCGCTTGAGTTGATTTACAATACCTGCACAAGTGCCTGCGGTGCGTTTCTCACGAAGAGTGTCCGGCAATAAACGTATTTCTGTAGATGCGATAGTTTTACTTATCGCACCGCAAGTAACACAGCTGATCAAACAGGTCTTCCGAATAGTTTTATGATGGTATTATCACAATGTAATGATGTGGCGATTTGTTAATAACACTCAACGCTAACAAATACGAATCCACATCACCTTGATGATTGAATCGTGGTGTTTAACGTCCAAAAGCAACATTGGGGCTATAAGAGGCGCCGTTGTGTAGGTCCCCGGATTAGTTTTGACCACCTGGGGTTCTTTAATACGCACCTAAATCAAAGCACACGAGCGTTTTTGCACTTTGTCCCCATCGAAATGCGGTCGCCGAGGCTGGGAATCGAACCCTCGACCTCGTGCTCAGCAGCAGAATGCCATATAGCCACTGAGTAACAGAAGCTGTGTATGCCCTTTTACTTGTGTTCTATTGCGCAATCATTATTACCATGTGCCTCTCGACTTATAGTGCAGTCACCTAAACGGACAGAGCGACCCTCCTCTTCCTCCTCTCCCTCTCTAGTTCAGGCGCGCCCAGCCAACGCCTCTTCGATAGCACCAGGCTGGTGGCATTTCGATTCAAGACGTCATGCTACCTTGCTTGACTGCCAAAGAATCTAATGGGGATATTATATATATATATATATATATATATATATATATATATATATATATATAGAGAGAGAGAGAGAGAGAGAGAGAGAGAGAACCCTTTATTAGGGTGGGAAAATCTACTGGGGCTGCTCCCGAATAAGCCGCGATGATTTTGACGTCACCGCTTTCGGTACGCCGGGCTTGGCAATGGAAATTTCGGTCCAAGTAGCATGACGTCATAAAGCAGAGTGCACAGGCCTGCTATCTAGGAGGCGTTGGCCCAGCTTAGCGTTTGCCGCATGTAGTGTCACTATACAGTTCGTGGAAAAGTTGCAAGCCTGCTGCTGGCCGAGGCTTTCAAGTCCCGGCCAGCAGACTTTCGCTGTGGCTACAGTGCTCCTCAGTGTTCACCTTGCGATGCCGTCGGACCTGTGCTGGCACCGTAATAGCCCACAAAGCGAAGCGTGGTGTTCAGCATGTCGGTCGTGCTTCCCGTTAAATCTGGATCCTGCATATAGTGATTTTGATCCGCCCTGCCCCTGGTTAGCAATATATAATTTCCTTCCCTCGGGGCTTTCATGGACGGACAGCGCAGGACAAGTCCAACGTTGATGGTTCCCATTACAGCAAGCGCGGTAAGGTGCAGAGACAAGGCGCAGAGAGGGCCCTAGCTCGACTAGCGTCATTGTGATTGCACTTAAAGCGCTCCCTGATTATCACACCTCGCCCCTTCACTTTCGCTATAGCTAAGGTGAAGAAGTTCACCAACAGCGCGAATCAGTAGCAGCTCTCGTTGAAGGTCAGAACCAAACGTTCGCAACGTATAGTGAGGCACTGAATTATTTCGCAGTTCATTTTTTAACCAGGTCTCAAAAAAAAAAAAAAACTGAGGGAAGCGGAGGAGAGGGGGAAGAGTTAGTGAAATAGGAAGTACCAAAGGCACGTTTTTACTTATATAGTTAAACTAGTAATAAACATTTTATCTTCCAACTTTAACAAGTCATCCAATGCCGTGTGTTTCAGTTTAAAGCTTTCTTCGCTCAGCAAGAAACGGACAAGTTGAGCCGCTACACCGCAGAAAGCAAACGAGTGCGGTGCTCCTAAAGTCCTACTAAGTGGTTCTTTTGGAAAAGGAAAGGTTGACGCTATCTTCTGCAGCCCTTGAGGAAGCACGGCTCAGCGCCAAACCTAAAGTCCCTATATAAGAAAAGTACCGCCATCTATTCTTTCCTCCGCCGCCTCCTCTCCTAAAGCACTTGCTTTTTTCTTTACTTTTTGCTTGCGAAAGCCAAGTCGACGGTGGCGCACCTATAGAAAGTTTTGATTTATCCTACATGCGTAATGGACAAATGGTGCAACAGAAGGTCCCTGGATTGATGTACGCAGACGACATTGTGCTACTAGCGGACAATAAAAAAGATTTACAGATACTTGCGAATATTTGTGGGAACGCAGCGACAAATCTAGGCCTTAAGTTTAGCACAGAGGAATCAGGGATTATGATCTTTAATGAACACACGAGTAACTTCGTGGTGTCAATTCAACAGCAAGTAATACCCATAGTGAAGCAATATAAGTACCTCGGCGTACACATAAACGAAGGAAAGAATTACTCAAGCAACCACCAAGATAATCTGAAAATAAAGGGAAAGCGGAATGCAGCATTAATAGAAGAGAGTAGATTTTAATGAAGAGAAGGGAGGAGAGGTCGGCCTGGAGAGCGTGTCTCTAGCCTGCTACTCCTCACTGGGGTAAGGGGAAGTGGGAGATACAGAGAGAGGTAGGTGACAGGTGATTATGATATCGTACAATGAGCTACTATTTACACATGTTGTCCAATACGCGGTTGTGCACTTTTCACACACTACACGCAGGAGTAGTGTCGTCCACACAGAATGTCATCCCACAAACACATTTCGCGCACTGCACACTGCACCGTTCCTAGAGACGACCGTCTAAGCCCGTCTCACACATAAAGTTCAAAAGTGATCGTATGGTGCGCTGGGCATGATCAACGCTTCTCCATGCGCCTAAAACCTTGGCTTCCGAAAAGGGGCGGGAGTCCAAACAGTCAACACTACGTTTTAGTGTCCTTCGCTCGGTCGCATATTGAGGGCACACGCAAAGTATGTGTTCTATTGTCTCGGGAGTGTGACAGACGCTACAATCAGGGTCCCGTTCTCGTCCAATCTTGTGAAGGTATTTGCGAGTGTACGCCACACCAAGCCGTAATCGATGGATAAGTGTTTCCTGGCCTCTCCGCATCCGAAGTGGAAGTCGGAATCGCAAACCGGCGTCAAGTCTATAGAGGCGCTCTTGCCGATGTTCGGGGTTGTCCCATTGTCGCTCCATAGACGTTTTGATGGAGTTGTGTAGCAAGGCGTTGATGTCATAACGGCAAAAGGGAAGTTTTATAATCTTCCCGTCAGTGTGCGCCATTTTTGCTTCCGCGTCAACCTGCTCATTTCCGGCTATTCCACAGTGGCTGGGAATCCACTGCAGTGCAATGGTATGTCCGGATTGAGACGCTTCAGTAAGCAGAGCCATGATGTCGTAGATTAGAGGGCTATATGCGCTTCTGGGATTCATATAATTGCTTATGAGTTGCAGCGCCGGTTTCGAGTCGCAGAACACTGTCCAGTTAGCGAGGTTTTGTTGTACTATGCAGCGGACTGCTTCTCGAATACCGGTCAACTCAGCTGCTGTAGACGATGTTTTGTGTCCTATCTTGAGCCGCTGCGTAATCCCCAATGCAGGTACCGTGTAAGCTGCCGCAGAAGAGGTCTGTGTAACAGAACCATCTGCAAAAACATGTTCGGTATATCTGTACTTGTAAGCAATGTAGGATAACGCGAAATGTTTGAGACCCGCAAGCGGCATTTTCGACTTTTTCGTTATTCCGGGGATTGAGATTTTCACCGTCGGCTTTGCCATCGTCCAGAGTGGAGCTTCCGGTATGCCATGTGGTGCGAAGTCCGACGGCAGTAGATCCCGTTGCGACAATACGGCTCCTGAGTAGGCGGCGTCAGGCCGTATACTTGTGACATTTGTCAGTGAATGATTCCTATGCCTTGTCAGTAGCCTTAAATGCACTCGCATTGGCTCATGTTGCAGATACACTCGAGCTGTATCTGCAACATGAGCATTAATGAAACACAGAGCACTGTGGGGCCACAATAAGTATGAGGTGGTGCGTGGAATCTGGAAAGGAGTAATGGTGCCAGCGCTAACATTCGCAAATGCCATTATATGCTTAAAATCGGATATATTGGCGGGTTTGGAAGTTAACCAAAGATCAGTAGGCCGGTTGGCTTTGGGAGCACACGGTAATATGACAAATGAGGCAGTGCATGGAGACATGGGTTGGGCCTCTTTTGAAGTCAGAGAAGCGCAAAGCAAAATTAGTTTTGAAGAAAGGCTCAGGAACATATGGATGAAAATAAATGGGCGGCTAAAGTGCACAAGTATCTCTACATGAAAAGCGTGGACACAGAATGGAGGAAGAGGTCAAGGAAGTTGGCAACCAAGTACAGGATAATCGAAACTGTAAATAGACAACCAGGGGTCATCAGAAAGAAAGTGAGAGAAATGGATGCAAAGAATGGAAACGAAAAGGACAATGGAGATTTACAAGAATGAGAAGAAAGAAATTAGAAGGGAAAATCTGTACGATAACACAAAGGGCAGTGCCTTGCTATTTGAGGCTCGAGCCGGTTGCCTAAGGACGAAAACATATCGGAAGAAATATTCGGAACTAGATGAGACATGTGTATGCTGCAGTAAAGATCCAGAGACCACTCAGCACATCCTAATGGAATGCGACGGGACCCACCCAGCGAGAACCGTAGGTAACGTGCAACTCCCAGAAGCGCTTGGGTTTAAAGTGGAAGGAAACAAACAGAGCAGCCGTAGAGATCAGCAAGAGACGATTAGAGTACTGGTGGAAAAAAAGCAGGGAAAAGATGGATACGACCTGATCTCTTAAATCATAGGCAGCGGTACAAGCTAAATTTTTGAAAAAGAAAGATAATGAGAGGTATACAAAAACGCTAGATAAAGAACATGTGTAGTATACCTGATTAAATCAAGCAGGCTAGGTGACTATTTGTCGCCACCCCGTTTCAAAGGGGATGCCAATAAATCATCATCATCATCATCACGCTGAATCTTTCAGGCCGGGCGCGCGCCGCCGCCGCCGCCGGCGACTGCGGCTGCGCAGAGGACTTTCAACATGGCTCTAAGGCGGAAAAAAAGAAAATATAAAGAAGTGAAAAGCGCGCGCTATCATCGTCCAATCGGAGATACGGAGAGAGAGAAGCGGCCTTTATCAAAGGATGGCGGTACTTTTTCTTATATAGGGACTTTAGGTGCTCCTAAAGTCCCTATATAAGAAAAGTACCGCCATCTATTCTTTCCTCCGCCGCCTCCTCTCCTAAAGCGCTTGCTTTTTTCTTTACTTTTTGCTTGCGAAAGCCAAGTCGACGGTGGCGCACCTAGAAAGTCCACGTTGAAGCTTTCAGGCCGGGCGCGCGCCGCCGCCGGCGACTGCGGCTGCGCAGAGGACTTTCAACATGGCTCTGAGGCGGAAAAAAAGAAAATATAAAGAAATGAAAAGCGCGCGCTATCATCGTCCAACCGGAGATACAGGAGAGAGAGAAGCGGCGTTTATCAAAGGATGGCGGTACCTTTATTATATAGGGACTTTAGGTGCTCCTAAAGTCCCTATATAAGAAAAGTACCGCCATCTATTCTTTCCTCCGCCGCCTCCTCTCCTAAAGCGCTTGCTTTTTTCTTTACTTTTTGCTTGCGAAAGCCAAGTCGACGGTGGCGCACCTAGAAAGTCCACGTTGAAGCTTTCAGGCCGGGCGCGCGCCGCCGCCGGCGACTGCGGCTGCGCAGAGGACTTTCAACATGGCTCTGAGGCGGAAAAAAAGAAAATATAAAGAAATGAAAAGCGCGCGCTATCATCGTCCAACCGGAGATACAGGAGAGAGAGAAGCGGCGTTTATCAAAGGATGGCGGTACTTTATTATATAGGGACTTTAGGTGCTCCTGTTGTGCAGCGACGTCTATCCGGAGAAGGAAGCTCGAAAACGCCCAATGCTCACTAAAATGATTAAGAATATTTTCTGATAAAAGCGATTAACTCGGCACCACACCAAAAGTAGCGAGCACCCTGCTTCAGTCATTGCAAGGGGACAGTTTCAACATGTTGCATCCAGCGGAATGTGACTCCTTTTGATAGTCGGGCTTCGCAACCATGCCACGTCTAGCTATGATCGCTGAAAACCCTAAAACGCTCATTGAATTCATACACAAGAAGAGCTTTATGGCATACAAATAACACGTATGCGCAGAGCAAGCGTAGTTCTTGCTCCGTGCACGTATGAAACAGCATGCCTAGTGGAAAGCCTTCACTGAATTGAAAAAAACAAACAAACAAAAAAACTAGGTACTAGACATGAAAAGAGCATCCGGAAACGACGACCAAAATCATTCATGCTGGCTCAAGCTGCTCCTCAAAAAATGAATACTACAAATCAACCTAAAACTTCTCGAACAAAAATCACAATGATTATGAAAAATGAGACAGTGCTCAGTCCTCCCTGAATTCCTCGAAATGTCTGCTTGGTCAGTTTCTTGACGGATGGAGGAAAAAAAAGATGGACGCATGAGGGAAATCCGCGACGTGCCTTGCTCAAAAAAAGAGAAAAAAAAACGTTTTGCGAAATTGGGCGTCATCGTATATTTAAAAATAACTTCCATGCGCAAGACATTTTTTTTAATTAGAGCGAGAAGATGTGATAACAAGAGTGGTGGAAAACTGAAGCTCATCAAACATTCTGGGATATACATCCAAAAGTGGATGCATCATTAGCAAATTTATAAAAGGAAATGTCCATCGCCTTTTTTTTTTTTTTTTTTTGAGGGGGGGGGGGGGAGGGGGAGTAGACAGGCTTCCTGAACTTCGTCATACGAGTGTTAACTGCTCAGCCAACAACAGTCGAACCCAGCTTTAACGGCCTCACTTCCTCATCATGAACGTTGTGATACTACGAACAATGGAATCGCAATTGTAATAGCACGCGTGCAGTGGGTTACGTCAACCACGCTATCCCAGCCGTGGGCCGAACACATGACTCTGCGAGAGGATACAGCAAGCGCAAGTAGTAACCCGAGAAACCTTTGTCGGCTCAAAATAATCTAGACATCATAGTGGACGTAGTTATCTGCTCCGCGATGAAGAAACAATCTCGCTCTCTTTTTTGAGCGGCGATAGCAGGCTCAGCACTCACGGTTCGGTAGCAGCGTCGACTTGCACACGGATCGCGCGAAACAGAAGGAAAATAAAACAGACAGAGCTGAAACATTTTTAGAGGAACGTACGTAAAACTGAAGTATGCAAGAAGATAATAAAGATGAAATAAAAGCAGAAAGTACAACGTGCGCTGGCTATATCATGCCACGTACGAGTCTACAGTAACTGGTGCTGACGGGAACGGTATATGGTATAAAGCAGTAACGGCAAGCTATAAAACACCCGGGTCAGTCATCCAAAAATTACCTGCATTACGGATAGAAGCAGTTGCAGTGCCTCCCTTTCAGTCGACGGTCGGCCACCCCTACCGAAACGCGCGGCTTCCGAGGCGAGTTTGGTCGCATCAGATCGTGCTCGGAAGGAGAGGGTCTCACCCAGGAAGGTGTATCGGGGGTTACAGTGCCTCTTTTCGGAAAGCCGCGCGTCGAACGCCGCGGCAGCCCTTTGCGCGCGAGTGTTTTCGCTGGGGAAGCCCCCACACATCTCGCGGGGTATCTCGCTCACGTTTCGCGCACCTCTGCTCTGCGTCAGACTTGAAACGGCGCGGCTCAGAAGGGGGGACGCACACGACGACGTCGTCGCCGCCGCAGCGGAAAACGAGAGGCTTTCCGCTGGTGCCACCGTTGCGCCAATGACTGGCACAAGGCCCTGTCTTTTCGCCGCGCGCGGAAGTCGGGGCGCGCAGCCCGACAGGCGCGGCCCATAAGTTATCGGTCTACCGGGTGCGCACTGTTGTGTCATAGTACGTGCCAACCCTATCATTGAGGCGACAGGAACTCCGATTTATCTGCGTCGAATGGAAATGTCGCGAGTAATTGCACGCAGCACCTGCCATCATCGCCACCCGTCCCTCTGGGCCCGGTCGACGAGTTGCCAAGGGGACGCGACGACATAATACGGCGCGGGTGACGTCAGCAACCGCCCTGTCTGTGTCCTGTCGACGAGTCGCCAAGAGACGCGACGACACAATACGGCGCGGGCGACGTCAGCAACCGTCCCGTCTGGCTCCTGTCGACGAGGAGCCGCCGCCAAGGGGATTTAAGGAAGAACCGGCCCATTGTTAAGCCAGAGAGTCGCCACCGGCCGCCCCGTCGGTCTGGTGCGCTCTTACCAGCTCTTACTGCTTTTACTAGCTATCACCAGCTAATGACAGCTATTACCAGCTATTACCTGCTATTCCTGCTATATCTGTACATATTTGTACATATTGTATAAAGTTTTCGTCTCCTCTTCGCCTGCTTCAAGACTCCGTCCGTCGTCCCGGACCCCGAGTCGCAACAGCACGCAGATATTGCGCGCTAACATCTCAAAGCGGCAGCTGCCGACAAGATTACTGCAGCGTATAGATTAGGAAGCACCCGAATGGATTCAAACCCTCGGCTGGTCGATTGTATTCTACAGATCGCGCTGCTAAAGTTGTGGAGACTCGAAAGCAAAGGTCAGAGAAGCGGAACTGCAGCGATTTCGCAGATAGAACACAGCCCCGTCGAGCATGTAGTGCGTTGGGTTTGTAAAAAACTGTAGAAGCGCTGACTCATTAGCGCTGGGCTCTCCTCTGGCCTCAGAAAGTTGTCATATTAGGGAGGTCGTGTCGAAACGTTACTCTGAGCAACCTGTCTTCGACTGACTAAACGACCAGAACTAAACGCAATATAATGAGCGGCCTCAGTCAAGTGAGCTGTTATCGCGTTATTCATGAATGATGACACGCTATTCACAAAGTAACCAATAGAAATGCCCCTTTTTTATACGGCACGTTTCACACGGCATGAACGAAGCGATACATTTACTATTGTTTATCTCACCCGCCGCGGTGGTTTAGTGGTTATGGCGCTGCGCTGCTGCGCACGAGGTATTGCGATACCGGCCGCGGTGGCCGCACTTCGATGGGGCGGAATGCAACAACGCTCGCGTACAATTATTTGTGTGCACGTTAAAGAACCCCAGATGGCAAAAAAGTAATCCGAAATCCCCCACTACGGCGTCCTTCACAACCTCAAGCGCAATCGCATAGTAGAATTCTCGTTTCTGGCGCGCTTGAAACACATAGCACTGTCGTGTGTTTGGCAATAATTAAAGCCCGAAAATGAATTTACGAACGCTAAGTTCGTGGTCGTGGATGCGTGAATTACTTTCTGTTCCAGGGCTAAATATACTTGCACACGCAAATTACGCCGCAAAATTTCCACTTCTTTCTCAGTCTTCTTCGGGCTGTATGAATTCAGACGCTGTGCATTCCAAGGACACCTTTAGACGCCATCCTCATGCGCACTCCATTTTCCCGACTCAATAAAACAAAGCTGCCTTTTGTTGTATACCTGCGTTGCAAGCACGTGCGCTTACCTATCTCTTCTACATCAAAACAATGCAGAAAACCTCCCAAACACGCAAGTGAAACGCCAACAAAGAAGTACTCATGCCCTTGGTTGTACTTAGGGTTGTTGAAGGAGCAGCTGTATGCGCAGACGATACGTCACAGTGCCCGCCGTTTGCATTAAGTAACACTGATCGAGCACCGCGCTAAGCAAGCATGCTTCCTGATGTTTTGAATTCTCAGTAATGGCAGCTCCTAATCAGTCATCTCCGTGTGGCCGCCAGGGTCCGGGGGTACTATTCTGGACATTGTCGAAATCCGCCATGTTGTCAAATTCTGTAATGGCGGCCTTTTCGCCCTATAAGAGACGTAGTATCAGCCCTCTGGGCCAATGATAGCTGACCAGACGGCAAATTCGACAATATATATGGCTGAATTCGCCGATGTCCAGAATAGTACACTGGTCTCTCTGCGCAGTATGCCGGACAACACGGACGAAAATGGTGGAGAAACTGAAGACATCCTTATCGAAAGGAGCGCTTACGAATCCGAAACTACATACTCTATAGTTTCGTAATCACGTCGTTTCAGTCGCTCTGTCTTCTCTCTCACTGCTGCTTGATCGTGCTTTTGCAGCAATGAACGTTCAAGTTATTCAGTTTCCTGGAGGATGCTGATTGCGACCAGTCGCATGCCAAATACAGCAAGGGAGCATTTTATGAACTACCTGTGGTGTGGGTGGACAACTTTCAGGATTTTTCTGCGGCGCTATGCGCTGCCAGCAAGCGGCAGAAATCGCGGCGGCATAATTCACGATTAACTTTGTTATGAGAACTTTGTCGAGTCGAGTTGAAAGCACAACGTCTCTCGCATTATAGAACGCGCTGATAACACCACGAAAGAAACCTAGCAAATGCAAAGCGAGCTCAAGGCGTTTAGAACTCGCAGTTACTTAATTAAACAACGATCCATGCAGGAGGTGTTTGCTGGGAAATAGGGGAAGCGTATTTACGACATCACCGATTGTACGAATGTGGTACTTTTCATTCAGTGTCCATTGGACACTGACGAACTCCCACTGCTAATGTTGATATTTGCACATTAAGAAAGCCAGATTGTTTCAGCGTTTATATCTTCCATACGCTGTATTAGCACACAAGGAATAACATGTGAAAGAACGGATGATTGTTGCAGACGGTGTATAGCAACACGTTTTATAACAAATTTGTAAAATAAGGTATTGGAATCAACCAAGACATCTGCAACCACACCAACTGAGTTTAAAGTACAGCTATCGTTTTCCTCTTTAAGCTATCGCTAAATATACAGCTATCTATTTTCCCTTTAAGCTATCGGTAAATATTCGTACGAACCACCCTATGACATTTTACGTGCAAGATATTTTCTGCAGCAATGATGCGGCAAATGAAGTGTCTTTTTAAACACGGTAAATATCCTCTCGGAACAATACCACATGCAGTCCTAAAGCTTTCGCGTTTTCCGTACCATTCTTACGGAATCAATAACGATTCCACGTTTATGAAACTTTCGAAAGGCTCGTAACGGTAAAGATATGGGATCACTGGACTAGCCTAGTGACAGTTTATTATATAAAACGTAACATCAAAACGTTACGAGGGAGAAAAGCTGTTTCTGAAACTCTAATGGTGCACAGTCAAGTAGCCGGTTTGTAGGAATACCGTTAGAAATAGGCGATCTCATGAGTACCTGACCAAAACAGTTACCAGTGTGTCCTCAAAATGCCCATAAAGCCGTCCTGGCAAAACGAAATTGCAAGACTGGTTGATCCTGCTAAAAATGCTTTTAGACAACCTAAGTCTGTTCAAATAACATATCTACGTAATGCGAGGACATTTACATATATACTTTCCTATAAGAGTCAAACCAGGTTTTTCTCGATTTTTGCACCTCTGTCTCCTAAAGACGGCGGATAAACCTGATTCCTCCCAAAAAGCCGCCTTCAGACGCGAGCTTTTTGACTTTTATGGAATTTTTTTCTCAAATAATTGTATGTAGGCTGTGCTGCAGAAATAATGAGACAGAATACACAAAACAAGGTCTTGTGGAGTTATTTGTTTCGGCTGCTTTTTCAAGTGCACGTAGCTCTTGAGAGTGTCGATACTTCTGTTTCCACGCTCTGAACAGCTTTACAGTGATAAGCGACAAAAAACTATCAGCAAGCTTTCAGAAGCAATAGATGAAGACGATCAAGCTAGACCATTCGCTTCACTGATATCGAATAGTCAAAAGACATTAGCAAATGTAACTTTCAGTACTTTTGACTAAACATGTACGCCAAATGGGACAGCGCCAAGAGGGGTTTATTTAACAAAGCTCAAATCAAGGTGACGAACTTTGGAAAGAGATTGCCAGCGAACTGTTGAATTGTAAAGCATGCGCCGCGAGTAGCAAGAGTGGACGAAATTAAAACAATAAATGTAATTACGACTTCACTGCCCGTGGCACGAAGAGTGCCCCCTCCCTCGCAGTAAAACAGCACAAAAAACTCTCACCGAGCCTTCAGAGGCACTCGCAAAGTGAATGATAAGAAGATATATATATATATATATATATATATATATATATATATATATATATTGTTTTCGTTGCCGAGGCTGCCCCGCACTGGGCAATATTGTTGTTGCTAACACTGTTGGTAATTGTTACTGGATGTCTGCCAACACTGATGTTGACAAAGGCGTTGGAAAACTGTTGCAAGCTTGTCGGCCAATTCTTGGCAAACCTGTACCGCAATGTGAAGAGGCCTGCCCTTAGGTTATGTTTCGGAGTACCTGATAAAAGCAGAACGCTGAAACACAAATGTTGAAACACAACTGACTGGTTGTCATGAGCGTAGCGTGCTCCACGATCGCAAACGATACTCTAAAACAATTTATTCACATCATATGACTGCACCAGTGTGCCATACACCTAGCAAGTCGAGGGGTACGGAAATGACGTGAATGCAGGCATATTCACGGAGACAATAAAAATGACGAAAGAAACCACTTCAGAAATGTTTACCTGGAACAACATTTTGTAAAGTCATCGTGAAGAAGAAATACATTGATCCACAAAAAAAGTGAGTTCTAATTACTTCAGTTTGTTTTATCGCTAAAAGTAAAATAAACAACAGTGAGCGTTGCCCCGGTGTCCGTGAAAATTCTCCGTTAATCATCTGAAGAAACAAAAAAAAACAAAAAAAAAAACAAATGGCATTTGATATTTTATTCTCCGATTTCTGGCAAAAATAAAATACGAAAACGAAGGAGGTACACTCCCTCAAGACAGTTCTGCGTTGTCTACGCATGCACAGACCGATAGCGCACTGAGCGAAAGCCGCAACCGCCGTAGCTCGAGCGCTATCACGTATAGTTAACATTTCCGGATATCCGGCAAAGAGACAAGCGTCGCCGTTCGGCTGGCAAGGTCGTCCACACTTGCACTCGAGTCAGGGAAGGCGACAGATGCTGCGCAGAAATTTGATATTCGCCGAGAGTTTGGAGAAGGCTTACACCATCGGAACCACAAATGCCGCCGACCACGAGGAACCCCAGAAATAACGTCTCGCAGAGTATACAATGCCTATCTCTGGCACAGGCACCGACAGTTTTCGCTAAATGATGTGAGCGGACTGGCAAAATGACCTGGCAGTTTTTAGTCGTGAATGTGTACAGCCGCCATCAGACTTTTGCACGAATACGCATGGCACCGATTCGCTTGGCCTTATACGAATGGACACACGGTGTACAAAGTCGACATCGGCGGTTTTAGGAGAAAGGTGAAAGAAGCTGGCAGTTACGAGACACTTCGTTGTGAGAAATCACTTAGCGCGCTCAGGCACGTTCATGTAACGTCCGACTTCGCTCTGCACCCAGGTCGCGATCATAAAGGTAGAATGAATGGCCTGCAGGAACCCAGCGTCTAAGCACGAGCAAGTCCTGACTTGGACTCGCCGTCGTCCGAAATCTCGGAAAAGATAACACCAGCTCAACTTTCGTGCTGCTGCTGTCATGTGTGAACTCGCTCCAAGTCTAAATGGCGTGCTATCGCGAGCAAGAAAGGAAGTGGCTACAGGCTACAGTCAACTGCTTCTGGTACAAATGAGTAATCGTCGCTCTTTCGCAAGGCTGCGCAGTATGTGTGCAATGGGTGGAGGCAGTGAAAAACCTTGGCACTGGAAATCCTGGCGTATATGAGAAGACACCGTTTAGTGAAGGTGGCCTCAAAACGCGAGTGTCGTTGACTCGTCGTTACTGAAAGGACCGACAGCAACCCTCATCAACTGTAAGGCCGGAAACCATCGCGTAAACATGAAAGTGAAGAACAGGTTTAGAAAAACAGCAAGCTTAGAAAGTTGCCAATCAGTCGTAGTTAACAATCAGCGTGAAACTTAAGACACGAAGAAAGAACGAAACAGAAACTCCCATCCTTACCTTTCTGTGTTTCTTTTTTCTTGTCGTTTTTTTAATTTTCGCACGGTTCAAGCACGAAGGAAAGTTCGTATGATGTGCACCCGAGAGAAAGGTGGTTCTGCGCGGACGAGCATGGCGAACATGCCGTCAAAGCAATGATATTGCTGCCTCTGAAAAAATTGCTGCTCAGTCCGTTAAGCATGTCGTCCCAACTTTGCGGCCCCAGAAACTTCCATAAAGACCACAGAAAGAGTTTCTAACGTACGTCGCGACATGATTCAAAGCGGGATCTTCAAACTGTGGAAACGTAGTAATTTTAATAGATTACCATTCAAGGTACGCGCTTCATGTATGCGAGCCAACCGCAGTAATGAAATATCATGGCACACCAAACACAATTGTATATATTATACGGTGTATAGTATATCCGGCTGCATGAAACTGTAAATTGATATCAGTAGTTCGATATTCTTTTCCACAGTTAATCATAACCAAATAAAGCCAACAGACAATGAAGCCAAGGAAAGCATCTAGGAAATTAAGTGTGATTGAAATTGGAATGTAGAAAATAATTAAGAAAAGGAGAATGAAAGTAGACGAAAAGATAACTTGTCGCCGGCGGGAGCCGAACCCGCAACCTCCGCATTACGCGTGCGTTGCACTACCAATTGTGCTACGGCGACGGCCATCAATTCGTCCACAAACTTGGGTATTTGTGTTTTGTCGCAATCGTCGTCGCAATCGTCGACATCCGTTAGCTAATGTTTGTCTTTCCGACTGAAATCAATCGCAGTGACACAATAAATGTTCGATGTTCTCCTCGCCGCCGCTGACGTCGCACGCAGCACTATCGGTCATTCCAATCAAAGCAGAGTACGCCTTCGTGAAAGTCACTCCCAACCACAGCCGGTATAGAAGTAATGCCTCACGTTGGTGAAGCCAGGGTGGGGGTCGGAGTTGGAGCGAAGGGTTCAGTTCGTGTAGCCTGGTGCGCCTTATATCTGGGGTGTTCCAACGAGGACAGAAGACAGAACACAACACAGGCGCTGTGTTGTGTTTGTGTGTTTTGTGTTGTGTCCTCGTCTTTTCCGCTGTGCAGGCATGTCGATCCTAATTTCATCCATCCCTAATCATCATAATTTCATCATAATTCCTAATTTCATCGATCCCTAATTTCATCATAATTTCACCAAGTAGTGATGAACAGGATACAGAGGTTCTTTCTATAACTAGCGATGAAGTTGGAAGGACCTTGCAAGACATGTCCCGACGGAAAGCGGCAGGAAAAGATGAAATAACAGTCGATTTAATTAAACATGGAGGCGGTATCATGCTTAAAATGCTTCCGGTCCTTTATATACAATGTCTCATGACTTCCAGTGTACCAGACAGCTGGTAGAATGCCAACATTGTAATAATCCATAAAAGGGAGACGGTAAAGAATTGAATAGTTATAGGGTCATTAGGTTGCTTTCAGTGTTGTATAAAGTATTCACCAAGATAATAGAATCAGGACAACACTTGATTTCAATAAATCAAGAGAACAGGCTGGCTTCAGGAAGGGATATTCTATAATGGATCACGTCCATGTCATCAATCAAGTAATTGAGAAATCTGCGGGGCACAATTAACCTCTCTATTAGGCTTTCATAGATTATGAAGAGACATTTAATTCAGTAGAGATACCAGCAGTCATGGATGCATAGCGTAATCAAGGAGTATATGAGGCGTACGTGAATATCTGAGAAATACAGCTACCTTGCTTTTACAAAAGAAAAGTAGAAAATTACCTATCAAGAAAGGGGTCAGGCAAGGAGACACAATCTCTCCAATGCTATTTACTGCATGCTTAGAAGAAATATTCAAGCTCTTAAACTGGGAGGGCTTAGGAGTGATCATAAACGGCGAATATCTCGGCAACCTTCGGTTTCCAGATGACATTGTCCAGTTCAGCAACACTGGGGATGAATTACAACAGATGATTGAGGACCTTAGCCGAGAAAGTAAGAGTGGGTTTAAAGATTAATATGCTTAAGAGAAATGAAATGTTCAATAGCCTCGCCAGGGAACAATAATTCATGATTTCCAGTCAGCCTCCAGAGTCTGTGCAGGAGTACGTTTATCTAGGTCAATTTACTTAGAGGGGACCCTACTCACGAGAAGGAAGTTTACAGAAGAATGAAAATCGGTTGGATTGCATACCGAAGGCATTTCCAAATCCTGACTGGGAGCTAACCACTGTCGTTGAAAGTAAAAGTGTCCAATCATTGCATTCTACCGGTGATAAAAATGGGGCAGAAACTTGGAGGTTAACAAAGAAGCTCGAGAACAAGTTAAGGACCGCGCAAAAAGCGATGGAACGAAAAATGTTAGGCCTAACGTTGAGAGACAGGAAAAGAGCGGTGTGGATCAGAGAGCAAATGGGGATAGCCGATATTATAGTTGATATTAGTTGAAAAAGAAATGGAGCTGGGCAGGCCTTAGATTGCCTAGGGTATGTAAGCGGTGGATAATTAAGAGTTACAGAATGGGTGGCATGGGTGCCAAGGAAAGGGAAGCGCAGTCGAGGATATGGCAGGAAGTGTGTGTGTGTGTGTGTGTGTGTGTGTGTGTGTGTGTGTGTGTGTGTGTGTGTGTGTGTGCGTGTGTGTGTGTGTGTGTGTGTGCGTGTGTGTGTGCGTGTGTGTGTGCGTGTGTGTGTGTGTGTGTGTGTGCGTGTGTGTGTGCGTGTGTGTGTGCGTGTGCGTGTGCGTGTGCGTGTGCGTGTGCGTGTGCGTGTGCGTGTGCGTGTGCGTGTGCGTGTGCGTGTGCGTGTGCGTGTGCGTGTGCGCGTGCGCGTGCGCGTGCGCGTGCGTGTGCGCGCGAACCAGAAGAAAGGACGTCGAGAGACCCAATTTTAGTAAGTATAGTAATTATATTATATATAGAGCCGTGCCACAAAAAAACATGTTGTGTACCCAACGCAATGTCGGCTGCGCGAAGTACGTTTGCGTCCCGATATCGCCTTTGTCACCACTCACCATATAAGCACACCATCAACTACATACAAGGCAAGCAAGGATGCACGAAAGTTTATCACCAGCAGCGCGGTATTCTCAGGTCGCCAAGTGGACGTCCGAAGATTGTTGTATATAGCATACAATTGTATACTCTGACCACCTGGTAAATACTTCGGATGATAGCGAATAGAACGCCCCATAGTTAATTTTTTGTTTCACCTACTTCCTCGACCTATTTGGCTTCGCAAATGCGTTTGGTATCCCTTAAATCTTCTGTGTGTGATTCACCCATGCTATGGAGCAAGCGCTTAATGACAGCTGCCCTCTCACGGACACACGCAAGCTTCCTTGTACATACAAGCTTTTTCCATCTTGCTCATCGCCCTGAACAGAACATTTTACAAATTCAGCGCAGAGGCTGGCACCACTTGTCTTTCATATTGAAGTAGCGTATATCACTAAGACGTCCTGACTGTTGTTGAATCGTTTGCCTAAACATAACGTGACCACCAGGAGGCGGGTCCAACGGGGCGCGCGGGAAAAGCTATGATGCGTCCCAGCCCCGGCAATCAGCCACCTGTCGTTTTTTAGCCGCTAATACAATTAATTCGTACTAGCGATGTGCGGGAGAAAAAAAAAACAATTTCGTCTGCTGCTTTGAAGCTTGTACTGGGAAAAACATCTCGTCGCTGGTTCCACTACAGAAACAGTACCGTTCTTTCTCTTTCACGAAAACCTGCTTAAAGTGAGTAACGCATAGAAAATGATGCATCCTTAAAGAAGGAATATTCAAATTTGCATATTCTTACAACACACACACACACACACACACACACACACATATATATATATATATATATATATATATATATATATATATATAATGACGTGCCAAAGTAACAACAGAAATATCTTACAGTATACCACTTCTTGTGCACCTCTGTCGAAAATCGAATAACCTGCCCTAACGGTACTTCGAAATTCCACTTAGCCAGCTTCAGCTCACGCCTTGGCTGCACAAAACAAACTAACAAACAAAAATACAGCACCGAAGAATTTATTATGATTAGCGTTGGGGGGCTGATGCGGCAACACGTAATGCATCTCTGCCTCTGACAGCTGTCAGATTGCGAGGCTAGGAGTAACAATGCGACGCACAAATAATGTATATATTTTTTTATCAATTCAGATGCGTTTTCTATGCTTGAACTGCTTTAATTGACAAAAGATTCAAGCCCACCAAAGCAACTTTTCTTTTTTCATTTTCTTGTAATTTCGGGAGAAATAGGCATCGAGCGCACACTCTTCGATTTTAATCGTGAGAGGCGAATTGAGCTACATTAAAAAGAGGAGATTTGTAGCGGTGTACCAACGTAATTGGATCCAAATCCGCAATACAAGTTATGAACGAATGCAAAGAATGCACGCTACAAGATAACTTGTAGATAACGCTGGTTACATTAACCGTATATATCGCTCAGTCGCGCTGCATGGTTGACTTTGCTAGGTGTCACATCTAAAGACCGTTAATGAACGATGTTGAACAGCTGCAAAGCGATGTTGAACAGCTAGAAAGAAAATTGTCATCACACAAACATACATGCTGCAATGGACAGACTGCTGTCAATTGCACAGCAAGCGTTCGAGATCAATCTATCGCGCGGTGGGGGTCCTATATACATGTGTATATTATCTGAAGGAGCGGCTGTAGCGAGTGAATGCGTCACAGGGAACTGGCCAGTTCGATGTAGTGAAAAGTGACAGTCTTGTCACACCAGAAACTTCGGAATAGAACTTTTCTCTCCTGAAGCACGTCGTTAGAAAAAAAAAAAGAAAAAGCCTACGATATCACAGACGAGAAGCTCAAAGCAAACAGTATACAGCGCGACGTGTGTAGCGAGTTCCTCATTGTGTACCTGGCCATGTGCCGCCTCATTTCACTCCCGTTGTCCACCAATGCGCGCAGCATCGTCAATGCGACTCGCAAGTTAGCATAAAAATGCCATTCACGACTTTTTTGTTTTGTTTATATCTGCGCCCTCCGGCGCTAAGGACAGCCAAAAACACAGGTAGCTCGTATATAAAATCGAAGTGTGGGAAACGCTGCGAGAATATCAATGCTATGCCTGCAGCTATATTGACAGAGGCATGCAGAATGAATTTATCCATACGCTGTGCCCGAGCGGCAGATTTTCGAGACCAGACGTTTCTCACTCTTTACTTTTATTTGCTGCAGACGGGAGGAAATTGAAGCCTGAACTCGCAACTTTCGAGCACGTAATGCTGCTCGGAGGCTAAAGAAAAGAGGATGGGAGTAGGAGGTTGGCTATTGGCGTTCTATAAAATGCACGTTTAATATTCTCGGCGTTCATATGGCTTTAAAGCCTCGTTTCTGCAGTTCTGGTAGGCACGTGCGAATGGACAGCAGCTCCGTGTCGATTAATTATGATTGCAAGAATTTTTACAGGCATCCCCACTGGCAGTAACCTTCAGTGGCTCGCACTGCTGGAGACAATCGACACGTGTGATTGTCTGAGACTCAACTGCCTATGAAACGTTTCTTTCACCACAATAGTTTAGCATCAATTTGCCACATCTATAACGCCAGACATTATTTGCTAAAAAAAAAAGTACTCAGCTTGAATCTTGAGAACACACCAAATAGACAAAGTAGGGTACGGACTGTCTGACAGACTGTCTGACAGTCATGTGACCGTTGCTAACAGTTGTTCTTACTGTGCAGACGACAGCTTTAACGCGATGAGATTAAATATGCGTGCGCGCGTCTGGTCTTGCATTTCACGACCAGTAAACTGATATTTCTTAACCCCACGAAGCCCAAACAATGGTCGACATCAAGGAAATTCAGAACAACGTGTTCACCTTTATTTATGGCTATAGAGAGTACATTCGCAGAAAAATCAAAATGCCACTCGAGTAAAAAATTAATTAGTACAGTAATCGAAGAGTAAAGAGTTTCATGAACTACGCGCAACAGAAACTTTGCTCCAGCATACAAAAAAAAAAAAAAATGACACTATGCATGGGCTTTGCATTAAGCTTGCGGTACTCAAGTCAGGACTTGAAGGTGCCATACAGAGTAGCAGAAATGATACGTTCTACATTGTGTAGCTTATCTCGTGCTGCCTTTGTCGACAACCACTTCAGCTTAGGTGCAATGACGGGTGACAGTCATCATGTCTAGCACGTCCTGCGCTCATGCAATGTGTCTCAGGCATACGCGTCAAGGGTTGCGCCTATCCTAGCGGCAGACCAAGAACAGAATCCCATAAAAGTGAGCTTGAATTATCTAGACACTAGGTCGATCATATAGCGGGAAAAAAATAAAAAAGACGCAAGAAAACAAACTTCAAGCATACATGCATGCGTTACATACTGTTTGCAGTGAATTCCCAGAAGCACCGTACCTAAGTGACGGCCCTATAGCTATGGTACGCGCGGCAAGCTAGATATAGTATCGCCCGGAGACCGAAAAGTCGAGTCACGCGGTCTGTTGTTATTTGGACGCGGCATACATAAAATTGTTAGCCCTGCTGCTGTTAGCAACGCGAAACTGATATTGTTTCCATCGGGAAAAAGCACGGAACGCGCGCTCTTGGGCACTGCGACCATTTGCCAAGGCGCTCGGAAAGGTTTTCTTTCGGAGAAGCTGTTTGCGGGACGCTGCGATAACCGTGGCTCGCGGCGATGTTCTCAAGGGATGCCCCGAGCCACGGTGGCAAGCAGTGGTGGTGACGGCAATTCTAAAACACATTCGAGGCCGCGATCAACTCCCCAAAATTCCAGTGGACTTTCTGCGAAGTTAGCGAGTCGCCGCAATCATAGACAAAGGACAAGAGGTACGCAGCGCATGAGCGGACGCCCAGCGTATCTCTTCTGCTTTGGTCGTTCTTACTTTTCTGCGGGACTTGACACATCAGGGTCTATAGCCAAACTGCTCCTCGGCCTCACCTGGCCGCGGCTTGACGCTTCGGAGGCCTTCCTCCTCGGTCACGGCGGCGGTAATCCCTGAGGACGACGCGGCGGCTGCGATGTCAACACGGCTGCGGTAGCGTCCACGTGCGGAGCTCAACACCGGCGTTCGGGGTAGCCGCTGTGCGTGAGTGGGTAGCGCGAGGGGCGCCCAACGCCAGCGGCGTTCAGTCTGGGCCCACAGCGGTACGAAGCCGCGCGCACCGCGTCCAGCGATATGGGCGCGCTAGCCGCGCCTGATAAACGCACGGCTGGCCGATCACGTTGCGGCGGCAGCAATAGCCTGCGCTTGCCAGCAGCAGGCCACGAGTGCTGCTGTGCCGAGACGCCGCTGCGCCGCTCGACGCTGCCGCCGCGCCGTGACGTCGGGCCACGTGACGCTGGCAAACGGCCGCGCACCGCCGCTCGCTTGCCGGTGGCTGCTACTCGGCGCGCGCGCGCGCGACCACTGTGAAACCCGGGGCGCTGACACCTAGAAGCATTGGTGTCACGTGCCGGCCTCACGATGGCACCGAGCAACGCCCGCGGTTTCTCGGGTCGCAAAATTCAATGTTCAGTAAGACGTTGGGTGCGCACGCGTAATACAAATGTTTACCGAATGCAATTTCAATCGGGACAACTGCTACTTTTTTTTTTCTTTCTTTTTTTGACACGCAGAAAATGACTGCGCAATCCACCACAAACGTGCGTGAACGAGACGGATAGTACGTTCGCTGTTAAACTTTTGCTGCAGACTCAACGAGCCCATTCTCGGTATCCTCCCGCTGGCGCTACAAGATGGCTATGGTCGGTAAAGTGAGCAAAACTCAGGCACAGTCAGAAAATGTGTGTTTTCTTTTTTTTTTTTAACTTAGAAGGACGCTAAGGAAACATTAGGTAAGGTCAGACTGGTGAATATTCTTTTTTGTCTATTTCCATTCACTTCGCGGAATAGGACTCGAATACTATAGCGGAGAAATGCCAAACTTCCCTCCCTTGAATTTCGCGTCCATAACCTCAGTGTCAGTACGTCAGCGGGACATCATCAACTTTGAAATGTAATTTTGCATATTAGAGCCGTGCGTAACACCTATTTGAAGAAAGTGATGTCTTCCGTGTGGATGAAACCATGTTAGCGACCTCCTGATTGAAGTATACCCAGTATATATTTTTATGCATTAATAATTATTGAGTAATAAGTAATTATCGATTAACAAACTTTTTAAATAAATACTTTACGGTCACAATGTCAATACGAGGGGAATGAATTCGTGAATCGCAACTTCAAGGCTGTTATTATTATTATTATTATTATTATTATTATTATTATTATTATTATTATTATTGTTGTTGTTGTTGTTGTTGTTGTTGTTGTTGTTGTTGTTGTTGTTGTTGTTGTTGTTGTTGTTGTTGTTGTTGTTGTTGTTGTTGTTGTTGTTGTTGTTGTTGTTGTTGTTGTTGTGGAGGTGGTGGTGGCTGTTGTTTATCGATGCCGCTAATCGCAAGGACTGGGACGCAAGAACTCCCTAAAATGGCGTTCGCTCCGTCCGCGGACTATATACAGTCAAGCAACGTTACCGGTTTCTCTTCTGCCTTCCTGAACTTCGGTCGGGAGATTCTGTTTCCACTGGCCAACGCATTTGTGCATGCTGTCACAGCCATCTCAGCGAGATAGCCGAAGTTTCGCAGCCTCTCACCGAAAACGATCGCTGTTGATGCTGCTCGCGAACACTTGGACCATGATATATGTATAGGTTGCAGGGGACACCGTTATAGGCCAGGTCGCCTTGGCGTTCAGTTCGAGGTTGGGAACTTGTATTATTTCGTACGCACGCTTTGAGTGCGATGTTAGGCGTAGCGTTAAGAGACAGGAAGACAGCGGTATGGATTATAGAGAGCAAGCAGGGGTGGCTGATATTCTAGTTGACATTAAGAGGAAGAAAGGGAGCTGAACAGGACATGTAATGTGTAGAGCAGATAACCAGGGGTCTGTAGATGTAGCGTGCATGTGTTGCACGTGAAGAAGTTGCTTAAGTATGAGTAAGCACACATCTACAAACAGAAACCTATTTATATAGAAAGGTTGCGAGGCGAGAAAGTGGCAAAGGCTTCCGACGCTGCTCGACGAGTGTCCAGTTCTAATCTGGTCGAAAAACTCTGTGCCGCCGCCAGAGGCACCGGCAACAGTCACGGACGCCGCGCGCGTTCGGTGCGAACGCGGGGAAAACGCGGACGGCATCGACTACAGTTCTGCGCGTTGCTGGTGCTGCTACATGGGCCCTCGGCTAGTGAAGAGGCCCGGTGAAAGTCGGGAGTCTGAACGATACAGAACAACGCTTGTTGGCTGTAGCCGTGGAAGGGGTCAGCGGATGCAACGAAGTAGCGGCGGCGGGTATGAGAGGGGAGGTAAGGTCTGGAATTGTATGGGGCAGTGGGTCTTCAACGATGGCTGCTTTTAAGCGGTCAATAGAGACGGTGTCGTGGCGCCCGTGCAAATCAAGCGTATAGAACTTGTCATTGCGCTTGATGATGCGATAAGGTCCATCGTAAGGGCGCTTCAAAGGCTTGCGAACTGCTTCGTGACGGACAAACACATGTGTTGCCGTCTCCAAGTCAGGAGGGATGTAAAGCGAATCACGGTGTTGTGGGCGAGGATGCGGGACACAAAGATTGCGCAGAGCGGAGCGCAACTGCACCACATACTCGGACGGGTCGGGACAAGGCGAGGGTGATGTAGGGTCGAAGAGTTCTCCGGGAAGGCGGAGTGACGAACCATAAACTAGATCAGCAGGTGTACACTTGATGTCCTGTTTTAACGTTGCCCTAAGGCTAAGCAAAACAAGAGGCAGGGAAACTGTCCAGCTGACCGTATCGGTTTGTGCCCTCAAAGATGCCTTCAGTGTGCGGTGGAAACGTTCGACCATGCCATTTGCCATGGGGTGGTATGCTGTGGTACGAATCTGCAAACTTCCTAGCAAGGCCATGAGCTTTTTTAAAAGGGAAGACTCGAACTGTCTACCTCGATCGGATGTGATGGTAGATGGAACGCCGAAACGTGACACCCATCCGAAAGGAAAGCTTTAGCGATGGCGTCAATTTTGATGTCGGGAATGGGAAATGCCTCTGGCCACCGAGTAAAACGGTCAATTCACGTCAGCAGGTAGGCGTTTCCATCTTATGGAGGCCATGGTCTTAGGATGTCAACATGAACCTTGTCGAAATGGTCCGAAGGTGGTGGGAAGAAACCATACGAAGACAAGGTATGACGATAGGACCTTGGATTGCTGGCAATTCAGACGACTGCGAGCCCACCCACGAATGTCCTTGTTGATGCCCAGCCAGACAAAACGCCGGGTGATAAGGTGTTGCGTGACGCGGATACCAGGATGCGAGAGGCCGTGCACGGAATCGAAGACAGCGCGACAGAAATCACTGGGAACAAAAGGTCTGGGGTTGGCAGTCGACATGTCGCAGGGAATTGCAACAGTAGAGGACGGAAGGGGAACTTGAGTATTCCAGAGTTCAGGCGAAGCTTAGCGATTTCTGCGTCTAGTGCGTGCGCTGCAGCGAGGGCGCTTAAATCGACAGTTGTTGGCGATGCGGCGCAAGATACGGACAGTGTTAGTCGAGAGAGCGCATCGGCGGCAGCGTTCGCAGACCCTTGCACGTGCCGGATATCAGTCGTGAATTCCGAGATATAAGCGAGGTGACGACTTTCACGGGGTGAAAACTTGCTACTGGCAGATTTGATGGCAAACGCCAACGGCTTGTGGTCCGTGGCGATGAAGAAACTTCGAGCTTCGAGGAAATGCCTGTAGTGACGCTCAGCCATGAAAGCAGCTAGGAGCTCACGGCCGAAAGTGCTGTAATTGCTTTCAGTGGAGGAGATCTTGCGTAAAAAGAACGCTAGCGGTTGCCACAATCTGTCAACGCACTGTTGTAAACGGCTCCAACTGCCACATCTTACGCGTCTGTCATGAGACAGAGCGGAGCATCAGGTATTGAGTGAACAAGAAGGGTGACGTGTGCGAGCTAGGTCTTAATAGCCTAGAAAGAGCTGGACGCATTTTCAGACCATGTAATGGGAGCAGAGTTATTGTTTCGCTGGAGTAGATCTGTAAGTGGACGAATCAGATAAGCAATGCGGGGATGAAACGCCGATAGAAATTAATCAGTCCCAGGAACTCGCGTAGTTTTATGTACGGAAGTGGCCTGAGGAAAATCGCGAATGACTTGCACTTTGTTAGGGAGCGGCCTGATGCCGTGACGATCAACGTGGTGTCCAAGAAAGTCAAGATTAGGGACGCCGAACATACACTTGGCTTTGTTGACGATTAGGCCGTACTCGTCCAGGCGTTGGAAAAGCTGTCGAGGGTGTGAAAGGTGGTCGTCTGCATCACGGCTAAAGATGAGAAGGTCATCGATGTAGGCAAAGCAGAACGGAAGACCTCGGTTGACTGTGTCCACGAAACTCTGGAAAGTTTGAGCGGCGTTGCGGAGACTAAAGGGCATCCGCAGATATTAGAAGAGACCAAATGGCGTTATGACAGTAGTCTTGGGAATATCCAAGCGCTCGACAGGTATCTCTGATGATACGCCTTGACGAGGTCTATCTTTGAAAAGATAGTTGCTCCATGCAGTGGTGCTGTGAAATCCGCGATGTTAGGCGGGGGGTAGCGATCTGGAATAGTGGCGTTGTTCAAGGCGCGGTAGTCACCGCAAGGCCGCCAGTCACCTGGGCACTTCTTAGACACCATGTGTAGAGGAGATGCCCAAGGATTTGATGACGGTCGCACAATGCCAAGCTCGAGCATATGTTCAAATTCGGCTTTGGCGATGTTGAGTCGATCGGGTGCGATGCGTCGTGAACGACTGTGGACAGGTGGTCCTGTGGTGATAATATGGTGGGTGACATCGTGCTTGACAAGACGCATGAAATTGGACGGGCGAAGCAAGTTTGGAAATTTGTCGAATAATTGTTCATAGACCGATGAAGGTGGCTTGTTGGTTACAGTGCTGACGCCGGCTCTGGACGCTATACCTTGTACCGTTAGGTGTGTCGTAGAATCGACAAGACGCTTGTGGGCCATCACCACAAGCAGGTCATACGGACGAAGAAAGCCTGCACCAAAAATAGGGTAAGCCACGTCCGCTACGAGGAAAACCCATCGGAACAAACGCCGGAGTCTAATGCTCAATGTGAGGGCGCGTTCACCGTAAGTCACGATGTTAGTCTTTTTGGCGGCTTGCAGCGTAGCTGCAGATCGGCGATTCTTCGGAAATGCAGGCGAGGGTGGAACAACGCTTACTTCGGCTCCCGTGTCCACTAGGAAACGGTGCCCAGACGCCTTGTCGAGAACGAAGAATAAGCGGCTGCTTGCTGGACCGCCACCACTCGCCGCTTCTAGTGCTGAGCCGGAAAGTTTCCCGGGTAAGTGCCGAGAGACGCGCACTTTCGGGCGGCTGCGCCGAACGTTCGGTGATACTAGCACTCGCCGGGACGCGGCGATCGAGATGAGGAACGCTGCCGTGACGGGGATCGAGAGAGTGCTCATAGGGTGGCAATCTGCGTGGATAGATGGTCTATCTGGCTACGAAAGTCGTCGGGAAGTTCCTGCAGATCAGGTGCCGAGAGACGAGAGGCGTCATTTGTTGCGGACGTCGTCGCGATCGAAGAAATGGGTAGGGAGGCGACGTCCATTACGGAGTCGGCAAGTTGCGTGAGATTCGCCAGAGATAAACCAGTTGCAGCGGCGAGCACCATGCGGACAGTGGAAGGCAGGCGCTGCAAGAACAGTTCTCGGAGTAAAGGTCTTGATCGAAAGAGGCAGCCTTATCCCCGAGGAGCTGCTGAAGACGGCGCAAAAGATGTGAAGGCTTGCGGTCGCCTAGTTTTTTAGCTGAGAGTATACCTGCTGGAGTCGTTGCCTTTCCGACAATGTAGTACGCTTGAGGAGCTCAGCCGACAAAACGTCGTAAGGGTTTGTCTAGGGCGGAGTAAGAATGAGGTCTTGGATTTCCGCGGCAATCTCTGGAGGAAGCGCAGACACAACGTGGTGAAATTTTGAAGTCTGCGATCTTATCCGGGCCATCACAAACTGGCTGTTGACTTGCGCTAGCCAGAGGGAGGTATCAGCTGACCAGAAGTTCGGAAGGCGGAACGAGAAAGCCGAGACTGCCTGGGACGCTGCGGGGTCGGACGCGCCGATGGATCCCATTCTCACCGTAGTCAGCACAAAGTCGCAAAGTTTCCAAAGTCCGTGGTCACCAATATCGTAGATGTCTATAGCGTGCATGCATGTGTTGCACGTGAAGTAGTTGCTTAAGCACGAGTAAGCACACATCTACAAACAGAAACTTATTTATATAGAAACGTTGCGAGGCGAGAAGGTGGCAAAGACTTCCGACGCTGCTCGGCGGGTATCCAGTTCTAATCTTGTCGAAAAACTACGAGCCGCCGCCAGAGGCACCGTCAACCGTCACGGACGCCGCGCGCGTTCGGTGCGAATGCGGGGAAAAACGCGGTCGGCGTCGACAACAGTTCTGGTGCTGCTACATGTCTAATAAGTTACAGAATGGGTGCCAATTGAAGGGAAGCGCAGCCGAGGATGGCAGAAGATTAGGTGGTGTGATGAAGTTAGGAAATTTGCAGGCATATAAGATGGAATCAACTGGCGCAAAACAGGGGTAATTGGAGATCACTGTGAGATGCCTTCGTCTTGCAGTCGACATAAATGGGCTTATGACGGGGATGCTGATGATCATTTGAGTAACGCATCCAGGGGCTTTTGGGCTTCTCTGCGCTGGTGGAATGCCCCTGCATAATTCAGATACTGTCTCGTCCCTCCTATCATCGGTGGAGCGGCGCGTCACAACGCGTGCTCCTGTTGGGTATGTGCGCTTACTGTAATTAGAGTTGCGCACTGGTATGGTGTTGTCTTTGGTAACCGAGCTTCACCATCGAATAAAAAAATTAGCGTAGCTTGCACTGGAGGCGCAATGCTAAAGAGACGGCGGAGCTGATGGGCACCTAGCTAGTCCTGGCTGTTGGGCTAGGCTAAGCACTATACGAAGTCATCCCCAGCATTTTCCGGAGTTTATTGATTGTTGATCAATTATCGATAAGCGATTGATTGGCTATCGATTGGCTAACAATGTCTGACTAAGCTTAAGTAGTCCCAACCATGCTTAGCTAGACTTATCCAGGCTCAGCTTCGCTAGTTCACAGGGGTATGTGCCATTGCGCTTGGACCCTTTCTGCACTACCGCCAGGATCGGCCCACATTTTCTGTTCGCGAATCACGGACTAACGGTCGGCTTAAACTGCTCCGTTGTTAAAAGCTCACATTGACTACGTAATTTTACTCGTCCGGAATGCACGCTATCAACAACTGTGAAACCGCCCACCTGATATGCAGGTTTAAATACAAACGACAGATTGCCTGCAATGAAGCCAGGAAAGCAGAGAATAAATTAATTTTTTGCGCTGCTGAGCACGAGATCGCGGGATCGAATCCCGGCCGCGGCGGCCGCATTTCGATGGAGGTGAAATGGAAAAAACGCCCATGTGCTTGCGTTGTAGGGCACGTTAAAGAACCCCAGGTGGTCCAAATTAATCCGGAGCCCTCCACTACGGCGTGCCTCATAATCAGAACTGGTTTTGGCACGTAAAACCCCAGAAAGAAGAAGAAGAATAAATTAATTGTATGGTTAGGCTAGTATGGAGGAAGACGACGACGCTCGAGCAGCTAGCTCGCAGCTCTGGCTCTCACTTGTTGAATGTTTTCGGCCGGGTTTCTTTTTTATTTTTTTTTTTTTGCTTTTTGTGGGCGAATATTTGCGCCATTCGAAGTATGAAGTTGTGAGGACTCTGTGGATACCCAATTTTTCACGGTGGGTGGACCTTTTGGACATTTACGAGACTTTTTCTGTGCGGACTACTTACGTGCGGACTACTCTGCGCGAGCTAAGCCCAATCAGCAGTAGGGCGACGGCGGCCGCCGGCATCTTTCGCCGCCGGATCGGACCCGTGAGGGAGTGTGCGCCATGTATATGCAAGTTTCGGTAGACGGGGAGGATGTCTCTCCTGAGGAATTTGAATCTCCTGGTTGGACCACGGCTGTTAATTGATAGAAAGTCAAAACCGTGCCCGACGGCACGGGCGAGGCACCCAGCGGGAAGCCCGGCGTGGCGACGCTGTCGCAACCTTGTCAGTCGCTCACGAAGGTGAAAAAGCAAGTCATAGCGGCGTCAAGACTGCCACAACTTCCGAAAGATCATTTGCGGGTGATTG
Organism: Dermacentor silvarum; assembly: GCF_013339745.2. Taxonomy (NCBI): domain Eukaryota; kingdom Metazoa; phylum Arthropoda; class Arachnida; order Ixodida; family Ixodidae; genus Dermacentor; species Dermacentor silvarum. The sequence continues at coordinate 78,053,382 of NC_051154.1, read as the reverse complement.
TCCGTCCACGCAATGGCCTCGACATGAGGAATGTTAGTCAAGTTAAGTTTGCCTTCGCCCTGGCCAGGGCGGCGGGTCTGTGCGAGGAAGAAATCGCCGACGACGTAGTTTGTCCCAACGTCATGCAAAACATTGCGGTGGTGAGCACCCCGGCGGAGAAGAACGCCAGAGCGTATACCAGGATATCTAGTACTGCCATTGGCAAAGTGGAGTACGAAGTCAACGCGTAGATGGCTGCCCCGGACAACACGTGTAAGGGGTAGACCTCGACATCGACCCGGCGAGACTTCAGGCGCTTATTGTTCATGACAGGAACCCAACGGCTATTCAAGCAAAGCGAATCAAGAACTCGAAAACGGTGGTGATTCTTTTCGACGGACTTAAAAGTTCCAAATCACGTTATTTGCGGCGCGAGCATGTTCCGCTGCACACTGTTTGAAGGCAGACAGATGTTTGCTACGCTTGCGGCAAGGTAGGACATCGCGCTGACGCATGCCCTACGCCAGATGACGTCATATGCAGGGGATGCGGCAACCAGTTGCCATCGGAGGAGCACGATTGCAAGCCGACGTGCAAGTTGTGCGGAGGCGAACACATCACAGCAGACAGGAAGTGCAAGCAGCGCTTCCAGATCCCGTATGTGGTGCGTCACAAGAGAAAGGAAAGGCAGAAGCAAGACTCTAATCCGGGTTTTCAATGAGGTCACGACGGGGAAAAAGACTTCCCGCCACTGCACACGGTCACGCCAGGAGGTACCAGAGTGGTCGAGCGCGGACGCTCCCGATCCAGCGGCGGCCGATCCCGATCCAGGGGGAAATCAGCCTCCATAGCAAGATCTCGCTCTAAGACTCCTGCGGTTCGCATCGCAATGCAAGGGGTTGACCAAGGAACGTGGGCCACCAAGGTCAAGAAAATGACACAGCCACTGGTAAAAGGGGGTGCTCCTTCAGAGCATGTTAGCTTTGAGCTAGTTAGTCGAATCCAAAAGGAGAATGCTACTCTTAGAGGCATCGTTGAACAGCTCAGGGCTGAGATAGCAGAAATGAAGGGAGCTAAGGTGGCGAAGGCTACTCCTCCATCGCAACCGAACAGGCCCGTCGAGAATGTAGGGGAGTCGCCAACAGCTGAGGTTCCAATGGATACCCATTCTGAGGTTAGGCCGGCAAAGAGAAAGGCAACTTCTGAGCCTATCAGGAACGAGGAGCTCGATTTTCGGGTGCACATCACAGATTCCTTGGCAGAGATTAAGGAGATTCGTAGGCAAATGGCGGAGGCGATGGCCTCTCTTACTGCAAGGACATCTAAGCTTGAGGAAGAGGTAGGCAAACTGAGAGCCAAGAAGCGCATATAGACTCTGGTTAAGAGCAAGGCTGCTTCCTCGGGGGAGCCCGATGGCAGTACACGGGCTGAATTGGTCGATATCTCCAATGATGGCTGCGAGTAACGGTGTATTGAACTTTACGATCTGGCAATGGACCTGTTGGGGCTTCTCTCAAAAAAGGTCGGCCTTTCAGCAGTTCCTCAGATCGAGAGATTCGAGACCGCAGATTATTCTATTACAAGGGGTATTGGTGGATAGAGTTTCTCTGTAGGGTTACAAATCGTACGTAAAGAAAGGGCCGGAGAATAGGGGGTCTCCGCCCTGGTCTCTAACAAACACACTTTTATTGAGCATGACTTAAACATGGGTAGTTGCAAAATTGAATACCTTTTTGGTGAGGTTATCCCGAGCGGGGAGCTCAGGATTAGCGCATTCATATTCAACGTGTACAGTTTCCCTAGTGGGAGGCAGCATCGCTTCACTTCATTGTTGGTTAAGGCGGTTTCTATGGCAGGCAGGGCCAGGGCCCCCATTGTTGTGGCCGGGGATTTTAATGCCCAGCATCAGGCGTGGGGTTACCCCTACACCACACGCAAGGGCGAGAACCTCTGGCAGGCAGCGGCAGATCTTGGCCTCCCGTTAATCACCGATTCCAACTTCCCCACCAGGATTGACAACTCCGTGTCACAGGATTCAACTCCGGACCTCACATTCGTGGGGTCGGCAGGTGAATTTTCCTGGGCTAACTTAGGGGTGGAATTGGGAAGCGATCATTATATTGTTAGCACCGTGCTGCAGGTAGGCAGAAAGCCTCCCAGGACATTCAACTACATAGACTGGGATCATTTCCGTAAGATCAGGGAGGAAAGAGGGGGTGATTCCCCTGAGAACTTCCAGGAATGGCTGGATAGAGTCAAAAGGGACGTACAAGAAGTGACCAAGTCGATACACATGGAGCTGGAGGTCGATAAAATGGATAGCAGATTAGCACACTTAATAGAGGCCAATGAATCTATGCTGGCTAGGTGGAAAACACAAAAGCTCAATCGTAGGCTTAGAAAGAGGCTAGCTGAGCTAAACAAGGAAATTATGGCACACTGTCAAGCGCTTGAGAGACAGCAATGGGATGAGGTTTGTAACATGGTGGATGGGCAGATGCGATTGGGTGGGAAATAGAACCTACTCAAGTACCTGCTCCACGAGGATAAGACCAAAATCAATCAGAATCGGGTGGTGGATAAAATTCTTCATGCGGAAAGGCAGCAGCATGGGGATGACGAAATCGCCACGTGCTTTGAACGGAAGTATCTTCCCCTGGCGGACAAGGCTGGGCCCCCGGGGCAGGAATACCCACGATATGAAGGCAAATCGGCAGAGGGCCTAGACAGGCCGTTTCAGGAGGCGGACGCTCGCGAAACACTGCAGAAACTCAATGGCAGGTCAGCCCCGGGACCGGATGGCGTAACCAACAGAATGCTGCGCAATTTAGATGACAGATCAATTAAGGTCATAACGGCAGAGATCAACCGCATTTGGGAATCGGGTGTATTTCCAGATGAGTGGAAGATTGCGTCCGTGGTTCTCATTCCCAAGCCTGGGCGCAGCCCCGGGACTGATAACCTCAGACCCATCTCACTTACGTCTTGTTTGTGCAAGGTGGTGGAGCCTGTGATAAATGATCTGATCTCTAAACATATTGAGGACGAGGGTCTCTTTCCCAACAACATGATAGGTTTCAGGTCTCACCTCTCCACGTAGGACGTCATGCTACTCATCAAGCACGATATATTAGATAAAGACACCAGGGGCACGAGGGCCATTCTCGGTCTCGATCTGGAAAAGGCCTTCGACAACGTGTCGCATAGGCATATTCTAGACTCGATCTCTCGCCTTGACTTGGGGGAGAGATTTTACAAATTCGTGCACTCTTTTCTCGGAGGCAGGAGGGCCACAATCAAATTGGGTGACCTGAGATTGGAGGCTTGTGATCTCGGGAAAGGGGGTACTCCACAGGGGTCGGTTGTTTCGCCGCTCTTGTTTAACATAGCGATGCAGGGCTTGGCCGACGAGCTTGAGCAGATGGAGGGTGTTGGCTCCGCAATCTATGCGGACGACATCGCCCTCTGGTGCTCTGGCGGGTCAGAAGGCCACGTTGAAGACGCACTGCAAGAGGCGGTGCATTGGCTGCTCTCGCCTTCCAAATCGAAGTTACTTCTATATCGTCCCACTAGAAGAGGACCCAAGCCTAGAGGGTGGAGGGCCTCCAGAGGAGATTGATATTGGGGTGCGAACGTCGTCCGGGAGCGATATCCCAAGGGTTCGTTCTCTCCAGGTGCTAGGCATGATCATTGAAGCTAACGGTCAGCACGAGCGTACTGTAGATAAGCTTACAGGGCATGCTGAAGGAATAATCCGAATCATTGCAAGGGTTTCGAACAGAAAAGGAGGCCTTAAGGAAGATATTCTCCTCAGGCTTTTTCACGCGTTTATCATGAGCCATGCGAATTACGTCACTCCGGTGCACAGATGGCAGAAACACGAAAGGAACAAGCTAAACACGCTCATCAGGAAAAGTATTAAGAGAGTCCTAGGACTCCCAGTGCACACAAGCACAGAAAGGCTAGCAAGCCGAGGCGTCCACAACACATTAGAGGAAGTTATCGAAGCACAGCAATCCGCACAAATTGCCAGACTCTTGTCTACGGAGCCGGGAAGGGGGATCCTGGCTAAGGTCGGTATCAATCCGAAGACGTTAAGGGATAGGGACGTTCAGCTTTTAGATAGTGTGAGGCAGGCTATTAAGGTCTCCCCCATTCCGAGGAACGTACATCCGACTTTCAACACTGGTAGGAGGACGGCTCGCGCCTCTGCGCTTCCGCGGCGCGCATGCGCACGAGGCAGAGTCATGTTTTTTAGATGCTGCCCAATACGAATGCGACTCCAGCCGTTTTGTTGCTAACGTCGTGGACATGAAGGGCCGAGTATTATCGGCCGCGGCAATCAGGACGTCGTTGGCTTGCAAGGCGGAGCAGCTGGCCATTGTGCTGGCGCTCCTTCGGTTGGAAAGGGAAGATATTTATACGGACTCGAGATCAGCCCCTCGAGTTTTCTCGACTGGGGCAGTTAGTGAGGAGGTTAGTAGGGAACTTGAGGGTAAGGTGTTTACTCATCATGTCATTACATGGTTCCCGGCGCACGAGGGCGCCAAACTAGGGGGTCTAGCCAACGTTAATGAGTTTGCCCATGCCCGGGCGCGAGGTCTTGCCGGCCGCGCCGGGCACTGGGAGGCCGGTGCGCCGGGTGAGACCGGCGACCGGCTTGGCCCGACCTTTTCGGAGGCAGAACCCCCCCCGTTTCAAAGACATTCTCTCCACCTTCAACGAGATCAACGAGCCACTACCAGATGAGTCGCAGGGCTTTCCCCTTGCGACATCGAAATCTCACGAGGCCTCAAGCCGCGACCCTCAGGCTAATACAAACGAACTCTTATCCCACACTCTCCGTCATCAGTAGGGACACGGAGGTCTCCCCTCTGTGTCCCGACTGCGGCGGAGTTAGCGATTTTAAACACATGCTCTGGGAGTGCCCCTCTTTACAGCACCACACGGACCACGTATTGATGGCGGAAGCACTTTATTCATTGGTCAAGAGCCACGAATGGATTGATCAACTCCGGGCTGTCCAGAAGGCCCACGATGCGGTGGCGAGGCTTGGCCTTCCCGCCCCAACGTGGGAGTGGCCCGCAGTCTTGCCCCTATAAAAACGGGATGAAGATTCTTCCGGACCTCAATAAAGTTTACTACCTATCTACCTTAGGCTAGTATAATGTACGGGTCATAAGATAGGGTCAGCTGGCGCAAGACAGGAGTCATTGGCGATCGCTATAGGAGAGGCCTTCGCTCTGCAGTGGACGTAAATAGGCTGATGATGAGGATTCATAATCTACAGGTAAGGATTAAATATGCGATACACTTTGTCTGTATATATAAACAGGGAAATGAAAGCGGAAGAAAAGACAAGTTGCCGCGAGAAGAGAGCGGATCGAACCCACAACCTCCACAGTGAGCGTGCGATGCTCTCCTCCCACATGAGCTATGGCGAGACGGCTGTCCGTCCGCCCACTTTTTCGGGTATTCACATATATGCATATATACATTTGATGAAATTCACGTCGAAACGTCGAAAACCAATTTGTGGTGTCTTTTCAATGCGGATTTATTCAAATACCTATACAGTTGCCAATATATATATATATATATATATATATATATATAGCGAGAGAGAGAGAGAAGAAAGGGAACCGAGAGGCCCGATTTTTATTAATCATATCACATGAAGCCAACAAACAATGACACCATGCAAAGACAACATAGGGGAAATTGTACTTACTAATTGAATTAAATAAACGATAAATTAATGGAAATAAAAATGGATGAAAAAACAACTGGCCGCAGGTGGGGAACGAACCCACGTCTTCGCGCATGCATATATATATATATATATATATATATATATATATATATATATATATATATATATATTGTGAGCGCTAACTGTGCAGTTCATCATCGTCATAATCATCATCATCATTTTGTCGGGCTGGTGTTCGTGGGCTGTCTCGCGCTGTGTGACAATACAAGAGCTCTGCCTTCGTCTCGGGCGTCGTCTCACAAGTGATGGAGCGTGCGTTGATATCCCCGTCCTCTTGCTGCTCTACCGGTCACCCCTGGAGCTCCGCTCTGGTCGACGGTTGTGCTCGCCAACACCAGTCAAAACACAAACCACCGCATCCACTGCTGCTACCACCTCAGCTCCGCCAGCTGGGCCTATTTGGTCCATCACCGCACCGCAACGCGACCCTCAGGTTTTTTTTTTTTTTTTTTTTTTTTTTCTGGCCTTCGCGGCGAAGACGTGGAAGCCTGGCTTGACCAGTATGACAGGGTGAGCGCTTGCAACCATTGGGACGAGTCACACAAGCTCCGCTATGTTGCCTTCTACCTTGGGCAGGTCGCCCAAACTTGGTTTTTCAACCATGAGCGCGACTTCCCTGATTGGACAGCATTTACTGCGCAGCTGCGACAGATATTTGGAACATCTGCTGGGCGCTCCGAAGTAGCGAAACAGAAGCTCGCTACCCGCATCCAGGGAGCCGAGGAATTTTATACCTCTTACATAGAAGACGTTCTGGCCCTCTGCCGTCGCGCTCAGTGTGACATGCCCGAAGTGGAACGTATCCGCCATATCCTGAAGGGCATCAACTCCGTTGCTTTTCACGCCCTTGTTATTGAGAACCCCACTTCCGTTAGTGACATCATCACGACTTGCCAACGACTTGCCACGATCTGCTCCTTTCGTCTTCCACGCGCCTCCTGCGACGCTCACCTTAGCGACAACGATGAATTGCGAGCGCTCATCCGCATCATTGTGCGAGAGGAGCTTCACGGCCATGCTCCGGCCAACACCGCCATTGCGTCTTTGCGTGCTCCTTCTCCCAGTTTGCGCGAGATCATTAAAGAAGAACTGGCGTCCATGCCAAGTGTCACACATGCCTGGTCCCCTGCGCCTGTTTGTGCACCTTCTTACGCCGAGATTGCTTCGCGGCCTGCGGTCCCAGCTCCGTCTGCACCTGCCACCGTTGTCTGCGACCACCTGGCCTCGACGGCAGCGAAGGCCCCCGTGCAACCATACGACTCTACCTGGCGCCCTTCCCGCCCAGTATGTTTCTACTGTGGCATACGTGGTCATATCTCTCGTTTCTGCCGCCGGCGCCAGCACGATGAACGACGTGGCTATTCCACCTATGAGAGAGACTATGTGCCCAGATCGGACGCCTACGTTCCAGGACACTATATATCCTCTTCACGTTGCTCGCCCTCACCTCCGTTGTCTCAAAACATGTCCCGGTCTTCTCGCTCACCCCGTCGTCGTTCCCCGTCTCCGTTCCGCCGTACTTCATCGCCCCTGCGTCCTGCCTCCACTTCTTTCGACAACCATCCGGAAAACTAGACGCTGCAGTTTTTGGAGGAGAAACTGCTTGTTTGCGAACTGTCCCAATTCCTCCTGCTCGCCCGACTAATTTACTCGCGGTTTGTGTGGAAAGTGTTTCTGTCGACGCTCTTATTGACACTGGCGTCGCCATCTCTGTTATTCATCGCGAACTATGCTTTCGTCTACGAAAAGTGCAAACTCCGTATGTTGGTCCGGTCTTATGCGGCGCCAATGACAGTCCGATTTACCCTACCGGACAGTGTACTGCTCGTGTCCTCATCGACGGAATTCGCCATCATATACAGTTACTGTGCTTTCGTCGTGCGCTCATCCGATCATCTTAGGCTGGGATTTCTTGTCAGTTGCATCTGCTGTCATTTCGTGCGGAGAACCACTGATATGTATATTACGGACACTGAGCTCTCTGACGCTGCCGATTCCTCGCCACCGCATCTTGTCACAGCGGCAGATTTTGTTCATCCACCCGGCCAAGCCCGCATTCTCACCATTAGATCAAGCGAAAATATCGACGGCGACGCAGTGGTTTCCCCTTCTCAGCGCTGCATTTTTCGGGGGATCGCCATCGCTTCTTGTCTCGTGCGTTTCTCACGCGGCTGAGCCAGTCTGACCGCCTACAACACGACATCGGAGCCACTTCTGCTGCCGGAGGGGTCCACTGTTGCCATGCTTATCGACGCAGCACCAGTATGTGTCGTCACTGCTTCGCCTCTTTCCTCCTCCGCCGAGTGTACGCCCACGGACGGTTCACCCAGTGCTCTCAGGGCCACTGTGAGTTAATATCTGAGCCCAACTCAGACTGATGCCTTGCTGACCGTCTTAAGGAAACACCAACCTTGCTTTGACGTGTGTTCGGATGGCTTGGGTAAAACAACCGTGGCCACTCATCACATCGAAACCGATGGATCCCGCGCCATTCGTCGCCGCCCTTACCGTGTATCGTCTGCTGAACGGAAAGTTATAGAAGACCAAGTCTACGACATGCTCGCACGGAACGTTATAAGGCCTTCAGCAAGCCCTTGGCCGTCTCCTGTTGTCCTAGTTAAGAAAAAGGACGGTTCGGTACGCTTTTGCGTCGATTATAGGGCACTAAACAAAATTACCCGTAAGGATGCATATCCTATTCCCCGTATTGACGATGCTTTGGATACCTTACAAGGTGCCGAATACTTTTCGAGCCTCGACTTGCGTTCTGCATATTGGCAGATCCCGATGCATGAGCCCCACAAAGAGAAGACGGCGTTTGCAACACCTGATGGCCTTTTCGAATTCAACGTAATGCCTTTTGGTCTGTGCAATGCGCCAGCCACATTTGAACGAATGATCGATACCGTACTACGCGGCCTCAAATGGAAAACCTGCCTATGTTACCTGGACGACATTGTCATCTTTTCGTCCAGCTTCTCCCAGCACCTAGAACGTTTAGACGACGTTCTCACGTGTCTAGCCAAGGCTGGTCTCCAGCTCCATACTAAGAAGTGTCGATTTGCGAGCCGCAGCATCAAAGTATTAGGTCACGTGGTCAGCAAGCACGGCATTGAGCCAGATCCCGACAAGGTCGCTGCTGTACAGCATTTCCCAACACCAACCACACCTAAAGACCTTCGCAGCTTTCTCGGATTAGCGTCGTACTTCCGCCGCTTTGTCCGTGGCTTCGCGACTATCGCGGCTCCTCTTCATAAACTCCTGACCACGACCACACCCTTTACCTGGACGGATGAATGCGAAGCTGCCTTTCAGACCCTCAAGCGATGCCTCACATCAGGACCAGTGCTTCGTCACTTTGATCTCACAGCCTCTACTATCCTCCATACTGACGCCAGTGGGCATGGAATAGGCGCTGTCCTACTGCAGCGGAACCATGCGTCTGAAGAGCAAGTCGTGGCCTACGCGAGTCGTACTCTTTCTCTTGCTGAGCGAAACTGTACTATCACCGAACAAGAATGCCTCACCATCGTATGGTCCATACAAAAGTTTCGCCCCTATTTATATGGCCGCCAATTCACAATTGTGACTGACCACCATGCTCTGTGTTGGTTGTCCTCCCTGAAGAACTTGTCCGGACGCCTCGGCCGTTGGGTTCTGCGTTTGCAGGAGTACGACTACACTGTCACGTATAGGTCTGGCAGGCAACATCAAGATGCTGACGCTTTATCTCGTTGCCCGCTGTCGCCAAATGCCCATGTCTCACCTTCCCTCCGTTCGGCACCGCCCAGCCAAGCGACCACAACCATAGCCCCGGTACGGTTCGTGACCTCGGTCGACATTCTGTCCTCAGAAGACCTCGCCTCCCTCCAACGTGCAGATACGTACTGCCGCACAATTATCGACCGGCTCACTGGCTTATCCCGTCCTCCCAACAGCCGCTTAAGACAACTGGCACGGTTTAAACTTCATAATGGCTCATTATTGCGGCAAGTTTACCACCCTACCGGTCACCGATGGGTCCCAGTCGTCCCTCGCTCACTTCGACTGCAAATTTTACAAGCTTTTCACGACGACGCAACGGCTGGCCACTTGGGATTTCATAAAACCTACCACCGCATTAAGACTCGCTGTTTCTGGCCTGGCCTGTCTACTAGTGTTGCCAAGTACGTCAGTTCGTGTGTGTCATGCCAACATCGAAAACGTTCGACCTCCCTTCCCGCCGGCCCTTTACAACCATTGCCGTGCCCGTCCGTTCCCTTTGAATTCGTGGGAATCGACTTATACGGACCCCTTCCGCTTACACCCGCGGGTCACCGCTGAATTGTCACCGCCGTGGACCAGCTCACTCGCTACGCTGAGACAGCAGCTCTTCCTTCTGATGCGGCCCCTGAGGTCGCCGAGTTTGTCCTGCAAGCCATTATCTTGCGCCATGGTGCCCCTCGTGTTCTTCTAAGTGACCGTGGCAAGACATTTCTTTCCATGTTCTTGCTGAAGTCCTGCAAGCCTCAAAAACCATCCATAAGACCACCTCTGCGTACCATCCCCAGACCAATGGTCTTACCGAGCGTTTCCATCGAACTCTGTCCGACATGATCTCCATCTATGTGAAACCTGACCACACAAACTGGGACACTATACTTCCTTTCGTCACGTTTGCATATAATACTGCCATTCAACGCACAACAAACTACAGCCCCTTTTTCCTCGTGTACGGCCGTGCACCGTCTTTTGTTTTGGACACCACTTTTCTCTCTACGCCTTCTGTTCCATCCACATCTCTACCAGAGGAGTTCGCCGCCTGCATCGCCCACTGCCGCGAAATCGCGCGCGCCCACACCGCGACCATTCAGGACAAGAGGAAAGTCCGTTGTGATGCGGCCCGTCGTGTCATTTCGTTCCGCCCAAGCGACGAAGTGCTCGTGTGGACACCTGTTCGAGTGCCAGAGCTCTGTGAAAAATTTCTTCACAGGTGTCGCGGCCCACATACCGTGCTTGAAAGAACATCTGCCCTGAACTATCGCGTAGCTCCTGTTACCTCGGTTGCTGACCGCCGTTGCCGCAGCACTGAAATTGTTCACGTCTCTCGTCTGAAGCCGTATCTTCGGCGTTCCGACCGTTTCTGACTCGCTGCCTTACCGGCCGCTTTCGTGAGGGGGGGGGGGGGGGGGGGGGAGTTGTTGTTGTTGTTGTAGCCTATCACGCCTGTGGCTCCTACCCACGGAGGGGGATTGGCCAAGAAATGGGTGGATTATTCCAAATTAATATTGAGGATATTGAGGGGGAGTTAGTGTGAGCGCTAACTGTGCAGTTCATCATCGTCTTCATGTGTATATACCCATCCTCATAATCATCATCATTTTGTCGGGTTGGTGTTCGTGGGCTGTCTCGCGCTGTGTGATAATACAACAGAACAGCTCTGCCTTCGTCTCGGGCGTTGTCTGACTATATATATATATATATATATATATATATATATATGTTGCAACAAGAGTATTTTGCAGGTAGACTTGATAAAGCGGTTTAACAAGCCGGATCGTTGAAAACCGACCTAGCGCGAACCACACGATCGTCAACGTCTTCTTCCACACACTGGCTGGCACAGAGCTGGTGCCGATGTGCTCCGGTACAATCACTCCCCACGCAGAAAGGAGCCAACCTGGCGACTTAGGGGATTGACAGCACAGGAGGGTCGTAGCACGGTTTCAGCCGAGTGACGTGAACTGTTTCACGCCCTCGGCAGCGGTGGTCGGAAGATGGCTGGAGCGGCTCGATGATGTAGTTGACCGGAGATGTTTGCTCGACTACTCGGTAGGGACCGTGGTAATTCGAGAGAAGCTTGGTCGAAAGGCCGGGAGTAGTGGACGGGACCCAGAGCCAAACTAGCATTCCCGGGGAATAGTGGGCGTTAGGTGCGGATTCGTCATGGCGAGATTTTTGGCGACATTGGTCTTGCGCAGTAAACGAGCGAGCCAGTTGACGACACTCTTCAGCATAAGCAGCCGCTTCGGAAACGGGCGAGGCTTCAGAGACATCGGGTCGGTAGGGGAGAATGGTGTCCATGGAACAGGATGGTTCACGTCCATATAGAAGAAAAAAAGGAGAGAAGCCGGTGGTAGCTTGTGGCGCAGAGTTATAGGCGTACGTGACGAAGGGGAGCACCCGGTCCCAATTGGAGTGATCATCGGACACATACATCGCAAGCATATCTCCAAGGGTGCGGTTGAAACGCTCCGTCATGCCGTTTGTTTGCGGATGGTACGCAGAGGTGGTGCGGTGAACAATGCGGCATTCTTGGAGCAGTGCCTCGATAGCGTTTGAGAGAAAGACGCGGCCACGATCGCTTAATAATTCACCGGGCGCACCGTGTCGCAAAATGAGGCGGCGAAGAAGGAAGCGAGCGACGTCTATCGCGGTGGCAGCTGGCAGCGCAGATGTTTCAGCGTACCGTGTGAGATGGTCGACGGCGACAATGATCCACCGGTTGCCCGCAGTAGTGTTGGGGAGGGGACCGTAAAGATCAATGCCAACACGGTCAAATGGTCGTGTAGGGCACAGTAAAGGTTGTAGAGGACCAGCGGTGCTATGAGGGGGAGTCTTGCGGCGTTGGCACGAAAGGCATACATACTGGCGAATGTATCGATACATGCCGCGCCAGTAATACCTCAGGCGTAGGCGGGAGTAGGTCTTGAATACGCCAGCGTGGCTGCATTGAGGATCATCGTGGAAGGCGGTGCATATGTCCGAGCGCAGATGACGGGGGATAACAAGCAGCCATCTGCGGCCATCGGTTAGGTAATTGCGGCGGTACAACAAGCCTTCACGAACGACAAAGTGATGCGCTTGACGACGAATGGTGCGTGAAACAGATTCAAGCGAACGGTGAGAGAGAACGTCAAGCAGAGAAGCGATCCAGGGATCCTTGCGTTGCTCGGCCGGCATGTCGGTGATGCTGAGGGACGACGAATCGCAGGTGGAAGTTTGTAAACAAAGTAAGTCAGACGGAAGCGGAGAACGGGATAGGGCATCGGCGTCTGAGTGTTTGCGTCCCGAGCGATAAATAACACGTATGTCATACTCTTGAAGGCGTAAAGCCCAACGAGCGAGGCGGCCAGTGGGGTCTTTCATAGATGGCAACCAGCATAAGGCATGGTGGTCAGTCACAACGTCAAATTGGCGTCCGTAAAGGTAAGTACGGAATTTGCTGATTGCCCAAATAATTGCCAAACATTCCTTTTCCGTTACAGAATAGTTCGACTCTGCCTTTGTTAGGGTACGGCTGGCATATGCAACGACATACTCGTCATAGCCGTCTTTGCGTTGGGCGAGGATGGCACCAAGACCAACACAGCTAGCGTCCGTGTGAATTTCAGTAGGCGCATTGGCATCGAAGTGGCGCAGTACTGGAGGGGACGTAAGGAGCCGGTGGAGCGTCGTAAATGACTCGTCGCAATCGGGATTCCATGCCGAGAGGTCAGCGCTGCTGGCAAGTAGCTGAGTCAAGGGGGCGATAATAGAGGCGAAACTACGGATGAAACGCCGAAAATAAGAGCACAAGCCGATGAAGCTACGGAGCTCTTTAAGAGTGGCTGGCTTGGGAAACTCGGCAACGGCTCGCAGTTTGGCGGGGTCTGGTTGGCACTTGCTGGTGCCGATGTGGCACACACTGGCTGGCACAGAGCTGGTGCCGATGTGCTCCGGTACAATATATATATATATATATATATATATATATATATATATATATATATACGTCTTCACGTCTTCGCGTATATATCATAGGTCGCCAGCAAACAATGACACCAAGGGCAGCATAGGGTAAATTATCTGCAGTTCTTCAATTAACGAAATGATAAATGAATGGAAATTCATTCCCCACCCTTACCACCAGTGACATTGGGCTTAGTGCTAAGCACGCGGTCGCGGGATCAAATCTCGGCCCCAGCGGCCGCCTTTCGATGGGGGCGAAATGCGAAAACACCCGTGTACTTAGATTTAGGTGCACGTTAAAGAAACCCAAGTGCCCCAAATTACTCCGGAGTCCTCAACTGCGGCGTGCCTCATAATTATATCGTAGTTCTGGCACGCAAAATCCCATAATTGTTTTGTTTAACCCAGTGACTGACAGGGACTACACAGCGATCCAAGTCACTGGGTAGTCTGTATGGTCTAATGGCTAGAGCATGGAGAGGGTAATGGGCTGCTGTGCTGAGAGAACAACGTGCGAACGTTCGAGCGAACGCTGAGAAGCGCGTCATGCGGCAACCGGTCTCCTCTCGCGCGCTTCTTTCCGGAAACACTGCACCCTCTAGTGGCGATGCCGAGAAGTCCGCGCGTGACCTCCGAGACGAGAAGCGCGGCGCGCCGGTGCCTGCGAACGCTGAGAATTGTTCCCTTGCTTGCCGCACACTCAGTGGCACATACTCAGTGCCCCAAGTTGTCGAGAGGTTCATTCAAGAGCGGCACATATCAAGTGCATTCATGACGCAGTTCGCTAAAGCGTTGGCGTGAAAGGCGTTCATTGTAAAGCGCTACGTACATACCCAGTGCATTTGTGGCACAACCTGTTAATGCGTCGAGTTGCTGCCCTTGAGGTTCCATCTTGTGACGTGGGTTCGATTCCGCTCAGCATCGAAGAAACTTAAGGGATCTTTTTGTCATTTTTGAGTGGCACCCAAGTTGGCATCAAGACTTTCGTCGAACAGCGGCCTACCCAGTCCCGCATACAGTGACCCATGCCAGCGTGAAAGAGGTTCGTTCAAGAGCGGCACGTATACGTACACATTGCCGCCAACCTGGACACTTCCATGCGTCCCTCGAGCACGCGGATAAGATTTCTGCGGTAAGGAGGGTTCGTCCCTTTGTTCGTCCCTCACAGCAGCCGCTTCTTTCCCGTCGTTCAGCATGGCTGTTTCGCGTGCCACAAATGCATCGTCCGCTGTTAAAAGCAGGAACACTGCACAACTGTCACTGACCTTTGTTAGTACTTTGTTACAGGCTTGCAAACCTTAAATTGAAGTAAAAGTAGTTCACGCCACACTCTATGGACACTACAACACAAACTTCAACGCATACAAGACAAGCGCTATGTAAATCGCGCAACGTTATGAAGAAAACAAACACTAACTAGGCTGCGGAGGCGTAGTAACCCAAAATATGTAGTCACCCCAGAGCGAATGAAAACAAAACTTTATTTATCCCTCGACCTTTAAGGGGAACCTATAGGAAGTAGTCACCCCGGGAATAAAATCACGCTGTTTACTGCTTCTTTCGGCACAGGTACTGCCACGAGAGTATCGGTATTTTGGAGTGCATGGTGACATCCGGGTGGTGGGCGATAGCTCCCTCGTCCTTCTGCGCCCGTCCGCGGCTGCACGCCTGCAGAGCATCTTTGCGCAGACATATTTTTGTATGCTCGTGCCGTCTTCCTTGCTTCGTCGATGACATGACTAATTAGGCTTCCGTCCAGACCATATCTGCTACATTGACGCACTTCTACGCCGCCTGCTTCGAGAAACGATTCTGCTCTGTCGAGCAGGCCGTCAAGTTGACGAACCCACACTCTTAAAAAAAAGGTCGTCAGATTCACTAAGTAAATACTAACACGTTACTAGTCCCAAAAAGCACTACCTTCCTAGTAAGTGCACGTAGTAAAATGATGGTTAGTACTTTTAACTACCTGCTGAAGCTAGAAAAAAGCACTAACTTAGTACTAACTAAATACTACCTCGGTAGTGCAGTTACTAACGCAACTGAAATATAATTACCAGCAATACAATGGGCATATTCGATTTATAAGTGCCGCTTGCATTTTCATATGATGTCGATGGTATTGGAAAAGCATAAGATAATAAAAGGATAAACGTACATGAAAAAAATAAAACTGCATCCTATCGCTATATATTAAAGCAATAATTGATGGTATAATATACATATATGTAATGTTTACTAAGGTCATGAAGGCACTTCGGGTAAGAATGCACTACATATCTCGAACAAGCAACGACAAGCAAGGACACATACAGAAATACCAAGGTGCTACGCAACACTTACTGTAAGAGCAACTTCACGAGTATTTATACGCCTAGTTAGAGGGAGCACATGTGGCACCGGTGAGCACCTATGTATTTGGTTAAATAAGCAAAGCTTTGTGCACAAAAGTCCAAAGCCTACAGTCTGTGCATATGTGTGAAACGACGTCGCATATAAATGTTAATCCAACATAATGAACACCACTAGAGTTTATCTCAATTTCGCATAAGACTGTTACAATCACAGCATAATAGACCAAGGCCTAACAAGTTAGTAGTTGCTTAGTAGTTACTTAGTAAAAACTACTAAGAAGAATTTATGGTTAGTAAAGGCAGCACTTACTAGCTTTACTAACCGCTGGCTAGTACAGGACTAGTCAGAAGGTAGTAAAATACACAGTAACCTAGTAAAAACGTGCATTTACTAGCTATTTACTAACTTTATTTTTAAGAGTGCAGGCACTGTCGTTCACCACCAGAAGCAGAGTCCTCGTTGCGCCTAGGAATGTCGTCTCCGCCGACATGACAGAGGTGTAGGCTGTGGTAGAAAGCGCCGCGGTGTCCATCAGCTTGAAAGACGCAGCGCCGTCGCCTCGAGCGATAGCCAGGGCCGAGATTGGCGCGGTCGCTCTGTCACCTGTGGCAAAGGAGTGCGCGCAGAAGGGACGCAAGTTAAACCGAAATAATCTGGTACATACTATCAAGGTATACGTAGCATAAGTCAACGTTTGCGTACGGCATTCAGTAACGGCGGCGCGAAAAATGAGCGCTAGCTCTCTCACTGACGTATGGCTTTTCAGTGTTATTGAGAAAAGAAGATGGCGGCAGGATTACCACTGAGCTCTCTGTGCAAAGACCCTGCCACCTTTCTCCAAGCACTGGGAGCAGCATCGTCGGATGTCGCCATCAGTAGTCGTAGGTACTTAAGTGGCCGTGGCACACAGCGTAGCGGGCCACTTCACCTGCGGAAAGTGATGAGCAGCAAGGGACGCCCACTTGATGCGCAAAGTTCTAACAGCATCGTGGCGTTTTTCTTTTTTTCTTTTTTTTTTTTGGGGGGGGGGGGAGCAAGCACTTTGTATAATATGCAATTTCCTTGCTTTAGCCAGAGGAATCCAACAGCAAATAAAATGCCTAATACTTGCCTAATAAAATGCCTAATAATAAAGCAAAGGGGTCGAACTGCATGACAAACCCTTAAAGGCGAAAATTGCATATTTGTTTCCACCTAGAGCTGCTTCAGTGGAATTCAAGCAAAGCCATTGAACACGTGGTTGGCCCTCCTTGAATTTAAGCGTGAATGAATAAATACAAGACAATGATAGAGTGTTTCTGTTATTCAGGAAAATTCGACCTCAAGCCACCTCCTGAATTGTAATGACAATGTGAAGAGAGGTACACGTTGGACTGGTGGGGCTGGACGCGGGGGGGGGGGATTCCAACAACCGAAACCGCCCCCCGTCGGTGCGCCACTGCAGGCACATAAACTATACACGCGCGCGCACGTGTGTCAGTGCAGCTTTACTATGAGCGGCACCAGTACATTTAACGCATGGACTTGGAAGCTATCTAACTATGTGCTAGCTCATTCTGGGTGATGCGTTTGATGCGGTGGTAATACTCACCTGGCAGCATCATCTGGCCGTCGGACGTCTCGCTCTCCTGAAATAGGCTTGCCAGGCGGCACGCTGCCCCTGCGTACGCGCTGGCCGAGCCCACCGCCAGAGGGTTGCTGGTTCTTGTGCTCAGGACGTCCTGTTGCCTGAGCAACAAGACGCCGTCCAGCAGTCCTTCGAGGTTGTAAAAGGAGAGCACGGCGCTGAAGGCACCTTGGGCAGCGTCAGCGGAGTGGTGAGGCCACACTACCTGGAAGTAGAAGTGTAGAAACACCCTAAAGCGTTGTTACCGGAGGCCTCCCTTCGAAACTCATGCTAAACAGATGCTAAACTGAGGACAGATCAGGATCTATCATCACCGTCGTCTTCTCCTGACAGGCCTTGGTCTCCTCTGTCAAATAATGCCGGCATCTCGTTGTTTCTGATGCGCATTATGGCGAAGATGCAAGTTTCTGAATCTCCAATGCCGTACGTGTGTATACGTCCGCTGAAATGTGGGCACTTTCGTGCTCTTTCCTTCCGCTTCTCTCTATACAGGGTGTCCCAGCTATCACGCAGCACGATTTTAAAAAAGAGGAACGGTGTTACGTGAAGCAAACCTAAGGCTCTATTCTCGACACGCATGGCGGCTGCACGGCCGCCATTATCCGCCATGTTGAGTCTCTCATTGGCTGTCGAGAGGTCACGTGTTTTGAAATTTGTGCCGGGAAACATCAGAATGACGAAACGTGACCTGGAGCTGCAAATTTTATCGACTAATACTTTTTTGTGGTCCTTGGCACCTATATTGCGACTTTAGCGCTTTAAAAGAACGTGGACGGTAGCGTGCAGAAACCCGTGCAATGCATCTGCAATTTCGCGAATATGTGGTGGCGTTTCAAGATATAGCCGGCATGTCAGCTTGTTGATTGGCTGAATGAATATCCCGTGAAGAGTGTCACAGGAAGGGCCTTTTCGTAAATGTCAATTTGACGTTGCGTGACGTTGCGCTGGGCCGCTATTGCAGAGATTTTCGCCATAATTTGTGGTGCGACGAGCCGCGCGAATTATGGTAATGAGCGGCCATATGCAATAGCAGTCGAGAGGCATGCGTATCGCCGCATTTTCCCTGTCATTTGGGGCCATGGAAATCTTCTGTTCACAAGGCGTGCTCATAGCATTTGCATCGCTCTAGGGTGGTGTTGGCATTTGTGTTTTGAACCACCATTTTTATTAAAAACACGTTTATTTGAAATAATATTGGTTGAAGCTAGCAAACTTTCTGCGACATTTTGCACTTTTCGCTACTGCGTTTGTATTTTAATCAAAATTAATGTCTTTTCGCGTCATCAAAGGCTATGACAACGGCGACTTCTTAATTTATAAAAATAAATGTACGCAAGGCGGCGTCTTGAAGTTTTCTCTCGCGGTGCGAGTAAGCAGCGAAGTGAACAAGAGATGGCAGTGCCGGCGCTTGCGTCGTGCAAGTCGATACCTGTAGCGCGCGCAACGCTATCGATGATATTCTGCCGCTTCTCGGCCAGACGAGTCGGGCTGAGTCACTTACGTTTGACGAGATAGCGATAACGAGGCCTAGAGCGTGCGCTCATCATCACTGGTAGGTCGTGTATGTTGTCTCAAGGTAGAAAGCAAGCGCGTGGGCACCAATATACGATGAATCATTCCGTTTCCCGACGACACGCATCCTAGCTAATCAAGCAGACGACCGCTTGTGCGCATGCAGACGACGGAAGCGAGAAACGATTTTGATGGAATAATTGTACGCTTTGAGCTAGCTGCTTTATTTTTATTGGGGAGGAAAACTATTTTGCTTTATCAAGAACGCTAGGTTCAATGCCTACATTACAGTTTCTTAAGCGTCACGTCAAATTTGGGTCACGTTATCAGCGCCATTTTGTAAGCGTCGCGCCTACGTCACGCCTCGAAGAAAATGGCGGAATGTCCGGAATAACTGCTCTAAGGCTCTATTCTGAGCCGCTATTCTGGACATTCCGCCATTTTCTTCAAGGCGTGACGTAGGCGCGACGCTTACAAAATGGCGCTGATGGCCCCGTTTTGCTTTCGTAACGTGACGCAAATTTGACGTTTCGCCTAAGAAACTGTAGTGTAGGCATTGAACCTAGCGTGGTTGATAAAGCAAAACACTTTTCTTCCCCAGTAAAAGTAAAGCAGCTAGCTCAAAGCGTACGATTATTCCATCAAAATCGTTTCTCGCTTCCGTCGTCTGCATGCGCGCAGGCTGTCGTCTGCCAGTCCTTAACGTGCACTGAAGTACACGAGCGTTTTTACATTCCGCCTCCATCAGAATGCGGCCACCGAGGCCGCGAGTCGAACCCGCGACCTCATGCTCAGCAGTGCATTTCCGTAGCCGCAAAGCTGTCGTTGCGGGTCTCTCGCCAATTAGGCCGCCACCGAGTCATTTTACTTCCGCCACAAGTTCGCCCAGTAAACACGTGTACTTCGAGAAAATTTTGCACATTTACTATACCTCTCGTTTCCAAATGCGTTCCTCGAGAAGCCATGTTTTAATGCATTACCATTCTTAGCGTACTTCACACACCTTCCGAGGGCTATCTGTATATATATATGGTATATATCTAACCGTTTTCTCGCCTACCTGCATTTCTGGGTAGTATGTGGTCGAATGCGTAGCACATCGGGCTGCTATGCTGTGGGAACAGGGTTCGGCGCCAACCATCGGACCAACCTGGGTCACAGAGTATGTGGCAATGCGTACATACGTGCCGATCTTCAACGAACCTCTTTCACGCCGACATGGGTAACCGTATACATGTGGGACTGGGTAGGTACCGCTGTTCGAAGAAACTCTTTGACGCCGACTTGGAGCACTCACTATGTGCCACTCGATCCGTGCTGGTCTTCATTAAACCTCTATGACACCAACTTGGGTAGCTAGGTAGTGTGCCACTGGGAATATATGCCGCTCTCACAATGGCGAAAACGATCCCTTAAAGGGTACCTCACCAGGTCTGGCCATTTCGAACTGACAAGCGCCGTGTATACATGGCTAACGATCGTGCCTGAATTTCACCGCTACGCGCAGCGAAAAGAGCTGACATTTCGAACCAAACGTCCTGCGCCCTTATCCTCGCGGACGCCGCGTACCCAGCCGAAGAGTCAACTTCGATCGCGCTAAAGCCCCTCCACCTATGCGCCATCGCCGCTTTTGCTGGTCGGCGAAAACGTGGAGGGGCTTTAGATCGCGCAAGTGCGCCCACACAACTAAATTTAGCCCCTCTAGCCTTACACAGAACACCTATGTGCGCCTACGTAGTCCACCGTGCTGTGACGTCACTCGCAGTGCCACGTGACTGGGAATTATTCGAGGCAACAGCAGTTATTTGTTTAATCTGCTGCTTCAATAGACGAATTAAAGTTTACAGAAATAATACCTACAAACCGAATGTCTGCGTGTCTTTGTTTTACTCCGTACCGTAGCAAGGCAGATGTACTTCTGTTTCGTCTGCTTGTTCCCATGTCTTGCAGTCACGCACGCAGAGAGCGAAACTATGCCATTTTCTACCGTGTTACAGCGCGCGATCATACTCTGTGATCCACTTGCGTCTGCCTCAGTGTTCGTGTAGCATTGACTTATACGGCTAGTCAGGTGTTCTCATGCACAGCGCGCAAAATCGTGCACAGCGCGAAACGAGACAAACGCAACAGCTCGCGCGCCAGACCATCACCGGAAGTGCGCCGTGCAGGGAAAAGAAAAAAAAAAAAAAAAACACCAACCGAACACAGAAAAAAACAGAAAAGGGGGGTGACGTACGCGTCACGCTATCCTCCAGCTCCGGTATGGGAGAGAGAGAGAGAGACTTTATTGAATAAAAACAAAATTTGCGGTCCCGTGGTTGGGTCCCTAGTCCAGGGCTCCACTGGCGCGAGCGGATCGCTGGGCTTGGTCCAGGAGAGTCAGATGGCTATCCTGATCCTCGTCCGCAAGTCACGCCTCCCTCTACCTGTTAAAAATCTTGTTTTTAGTTGTGTGGAATTTATATGTGTCGGTCTGTTTGGGCACATGCACGTGATGTGCGGAAACGTTGGCGTGTCCCCGCACCACGGGCATTCGTCAGTGTATCGTGCGTGGTGAATACGGCCAAGTGTATGTAGGTTTGGGTACGTGTATGTTTGAATTCGGCGCGAACTCCTCGCCTGTTGGAATGTTTAACTTTGGGCGCGGACGTCCATATTGCCACCGCTCCTATCTTTGGTGTTCGAGGATGTCGTGCGGTGCAGAGGGGGGCTCGTCACACGGTTGGTCCGCAGCTCGGATGCTTAGTACGCGAGCTAGCCGGTCCGCCCTTGTGTTACCCTACATGCGCTCCGCTATAGGAGAACGCAGGGAAGGAATTTCATTTGCGGAGGCTAGACGGGGGCGCGGGGAGAGAGTGTCTATGTTGGCGGTGACGCTCGCCTCCTGAAATCATGGGTTCGCGGCACTGAAATACTCCTATCTCGGCTAATAATGAACCAAATTGAAAAATGCTCGCGATAGAACGCTCCCTAGAGGGCCCGTAAGAACTTCCAGCGTATAACCAAAATTTGATAGGTGGCCTAGTTAGGGGTCCCTTAAGTTTATCCGATTCTGAACAGAATCAAACCCACGTCACAAGGTTTCCTCAAGGACAGCAATCCGATTCATAAGCAGACTGCGTCACACATGCACTGCTTATGTGCCGCTCTTGAATGAACCACTCGCCAACTTGGTTCACTGAATACGTTGCCACTGAGTGTGCGGCAAGCGAGGGAACAATTCTCAGCCTCCGCAGGCACCGGCGCGCCCCGCTTCTCGTCTATGGATGCCATGCGTCGACTTATCGGCAGTGCCACTCGACGGTGCAGCGTGTTCACAAAGAAGCGTGATGGAGGAGCCCGGTTGCCGCATGACGCGTTTCTCAGCGTTCGCACGCACCGGCGCGGCTTGCATTTCGGAGGCCACGCGCAGGCTTCGCAGAGGCAGCGCTAGATGGCGCCGAGGGTTCTTGGGAAAGCGCGAACGAGGAGTCCCGCTGCAATACACGCCTCATACGTAACTCGTTTCGACGGTGGCAATACGTTGTGTCGCTATATTGATTCAATGCTAACGCATTGCCGTCGACAGTTACCGTAAGATGAGTTAATTCTGCCGCATTTTGTTTTTCACTCGAGGCCAATTTTTCCTACAGATCGTTTTCCCCGGGGCCATTTTTGTCGGGGACATTTCTTCCGGGAACAATATTTCCGGGGACATTTTTTTTTTCCTTCACTCATACAGTGGTATTGGGAAAATTGTTATCAATTATATAAACAACATAAATATCCTCTGTGTATGCGAGCACAATTCACGAATGAGTAAGCCGAACCGCCTTATACGGCCAACCCAGCGTACACTAATAGATCTTCCACAATACCTGGCGGACACTGCGTGCTAGAAGACCCAGTCATCATAGCCAGACTAAGCATGTGGCGCAAAGCCTTGAGCGAAACTGCCATCTCCTGTCAGGAAATAACGGGCTCTGTACGGGCCATGTATTCGAAAACATATGCGCCGTAGTTGCTGGAGATTGGCAGTTGGTACAATTGGGATCAGCGTATTTATAGTCGGGTACATCTTAAGAGTGCAGTACTGGAATGCTTCTGAAGATGCCCGTTGGTAATCGTCTTACTATGACAAATTCTTCGAGCTTTGGTTAAACGCGACTTCAGCGGTTATCGCCAAAAATGGATGCTGCTTAAGGCTTCTTGTTGCTCGCGCCTCCGCTTTCCGGTGCCCTGGTGTTGCGTCTATAATCTGGTACGACGCCTCTATGCTAAATCTCCAGAGCTCAAATCATGTTGCCTCAAATCTTGTTGGAACGGACACTTTAGCAGCAGTAGCGGACCTGCGCACAGAAAAATCAAACTACTGTCTGCTACTTTTACAGCACTATTTTTTTTTTGACGCTTCGGCCCGTGTGACCACCGGACAACTTATCACAACGGGGCTTTATCGTGGACTGCTGTGAGCGCCATCTGGGCCGCTGGCTGCCTCGGAACCACGCCCCTGTTTTTACTTTATATTTGGAAAGCAGCGGCGGACCTGCGCAAACTGTCTGCTACTTTTACAAGTCAGTCTTGTCGCTACCTTTTTTGTGTCTAGTGCATGCTGCCTCTGCTGCTGCTGTCGGAGTGTTCTTGTCGTGCCGTCAGCTGAAAATTTAAAAGCATTTCAAGGATTTGAAAGAACAAGTTCGTGACATGCGGACAGCCCTCGAAAGGTAACTTTGTAAAAAAATTTGAGACATGATGAAAAGCCTTGAATTCTTCCAATAAGTAGTTCGACGAAATATCGACGCAGTGCTTGCGGCTCGAAAAAGAAAACAGTGAACTAAAAGCCCAAAACGGAGTTCTCTCGACCACGGAGTAAGATAAACAGGAGCGCCGACTCCGCCGCCGGCCGCGCAACGCATTCGCTCGGGACAAACCGTGCAACGCAAATTATACATCGCGTAGCGCCATCTGTCGAGGCGCGTGGAAAGCACTCAACAGCTTGCTTTCCATGTGCGCATCGCTGAGT